>NW_012267297.1:4433145-4520645 GCF_000151885.1 Dipodomys ordii | reverse complement strand
CTCAGTAAATTATTACTGTTTGTTTACAATAAATTCATGCACGAGCGTTTCTGCAGCCAGTGTCATCTTCCATATTATGCATACGCAGTGTTGAATATTACCATTCTCCAAAGGACCTTTCTATGGATGTATGCTACTGCATACATCTATGCATGTGTGAGCAATGCCTTTTGCCTTTGTAACTGTTTGCGACTTTTCCTGAATAAGAAGTTGATTCTTATTGACTGTTGATTTTTATTCTATTTGCTCACCTGCCATCAGTGACAGCTTATTCGGAAATCTAAAGAGGAGACTTGTAAATTTCTTTCAGAAGTAGAGAACTTTGGTGTAGGGGAATATATAAGTTGCCTAGGGCTGATGTAGTGCAGAAGTTTTTGTGATGTGTTGTGTTCATTTGATTGATAAGAGTATTGTTCACCTGGTCTCCTTTCCAACCTGTAGTCTATTTGAAAGGAGGAATGATTCCAAACTTCGGTAGCACCATCCAAATCTGGGTGTAGGTTAGTACGTGTGTGTCTGTATTTTTACCTGTAGGTATGAACGTAGGCTTTAAGACTAATAAATCACTGTTACATAGTGAAGAAGTAGTAACAGTTTCATTGTCTGTTAATACATGTTCAGAGAGTAGAACGAATGTAATTGCTTTTAAAAAGTAAAAAGCTTGAAATTCTTCATTTTTCACTTCCCAGCATCTCAGCCTCAACTGATTACAGTTGCTAAAAGACATGATTCCCAGGTAGCATTTGAACAGGCAAAGTATGTTCAAAAGGATAATTCATTGGAATTGTCTTGGAGGTTTTGCCATTTAGCGGAAATACGGATGGGAACATGGTGTAAATGTTTGTAACAGCATCACTAGAGTGCCTGAGTGAACTCTCCTAAATTTCTCTCAAGAAGCCAGTGACTTTGTACATTTATCTGACAGTAAATAAGGAGACATTGTGACTTACAGCTTGTCATTTGAGAATATCCTCTACTTTCCTGGTATTCCTATGAGGACAAAATTGAAAAGGTTTATCTTAAACTTCAAGATTAGTTTCTCCTCAATGTAAATCAGCCATTTTCTGATAGTTCATCAATAATAGTATATTCTATTTCTTTCCTCTATATTTATACCTTCTTGCTTGTAATACCATAATTTTATGACTAAACTGTTTGTTACATGTTCTAATTTCTTTATCATAGAGACTTAATTAAGAAGCAAAACAGTCTGGTAATATCTAGAAAGGGAAAAGCAGTTGTGTTGAAGGTATTGGTGTGAAGCAAATTAAGCTTATTGTATCATCTGAAAATGGGTATAGATAACAGACAGCCTGTTTTCTAAATGCTGTTAATTGACCATTCCAGAATGTAGACCTTCTCCTAGAAAACTCCATATAACCACCACATTTATTTATGGTCATATGGACTAAAGAAATATATTTGTTCCCATTCTAAAACTTTTATATGTTTTTTTTCCTCCTGGAAGAAAAGAAATACATCTAGAGTTATTTTTTGGAGGGGGGATTTACAAAATTGCCTCCAAAATACTACTAGGAGAATACAAGATTGGTATTCAAATAACTTAAAATCTGACCATGCTGATTAAATATTTATTACCCAGGCATTTACTCAGCTCAGTTGGAAACTTTTAGTTGGAACTCATTGCCGTGATAAGTACACTCAGGTGAACAGGTACCCCTCGACTTCTGAATCAAGAGAAAAGTTACCTGTGCACAATCTTTCACCTCATGAAAATTGTCAGCCTCCAAGTTTGATACTGCGCTGCTCCCTGCTTTTGGCCAGTTGATTTACTTTTTTCCCTGGCTACTACATTTTAGAGGAAAAAGCACCCATAAGTGATAACGTGCATAGCTTTTAATTGCCTCTCGGTCATTTACAAGCCAGCCAAAAGACCTTGATTTGGAATGCAGCTTTCGTGCAGTAATCCCTAACCTACCCTTGGCTCCCTCCCTCACCGGAGTGTGGCTCTGAAGATGTAGTCAGAGAACTTATTTTCAGGAAGAGCTAAGGGTTAACTGCCAGGTGGCATGGTGCGTGGTCCTGTGTTCAGCAGAAGTGACGGATGAATAAGTGGGTGAGCATCGTCATGGTGGCATGGACAGGGTCATTTAAAAAATAGTATTTCTCAAATAATAACCCCATGGTAAACTATCTGTCCATTTTGGGGGAGCTCTGATTTGCAACCTCTATCTAGGATTATCTATGAAAGGCAAAGAACCAAAGCTAGTCCTAGTGTGATTGGGGGCTTTCCTCAGAGGTTTCCTTCCGCATGCAGTTAGAAAGCAAAATGACCTTTATGGGTGAAGTCTTAGTCTCACCGTCTGTCCTTTCCACGATCAATTCCTTCGCTACCTAACGAGTATGTTGCATGATGCAGATGTGCACTGTGTTGTCTGAATGCGGGCCTCTTAATGGGTTAGTTAAGTAAGTATAAAGCGATACATTCTGGTTTATTTGGCAGTTTGTTATTCACTTGTAATTTCAGTGAGGTTAATCAAACAGCATGGGAAATAACCCAGTCGAAGTTTTGCTCTTGCATTAACTTACATACAGTTTCAATAGTCCAGGATTCTGACTCAGGTGATGGAAACCAGAATTTTTTTTTAGTGTGTTCAAAATATAAGCAAAGAAGGAATCACCTTCTTTCTAAAGGAAAATTCTTGTTGCACAAAATATATGGATTGAATTAGGACATTGGAAGGTTCCCTCCTTCCTTCTTCCTTCCTCCTTCCCTTGCTCCCTTCTTTCCTTCCTTTTCCTCCTTCCTTTCCTTCCTTTTCCTCCTTCCTTCTTTCCTTTCTTCCTTCTTTTCATCCACTCTTCTTTCATTGTTTTCCTCCTTCCCTTCCTTTATCTTGCTTGCGCTCTTCTTCCTTTCCTTCCTCCTTCCCTCCTTCTCTACCTCTTTCCTTTCCTTCCTTCTTTCCTTCCTTCCTCCCTCTTTCCCTCCCTTCCTCCTTTCTTCCCTCCTTCCTTCCCTCTTTCCCTCCCTCCTTCCCTCTTTCCCTCCCTCCCTCCCTCCCTCCCTCCTTTCCTTCCTCCCTCCTTCCTTCCTTCCTTCCTTCCTTCCTTCCTTCCTTCCTTCCTTCCTTCCCTCCCTCCCTTCCTTTCTCCCTCCCTTCCTCTTTCCCTCTCTTCCTTCCTCACTTCCTCTCCCTTTACCCCTTCCTTCCTCCCTCCCTCCCTCCTTCCCTCCCTCCCTTCCTCTTCCCCTCTCTTCCTTCCTCACTTCCTCTCCCTTTCCCCCTTCCTTCCTTGTTTCCTTTTCATTGAGTGGCAGCATTGTCACTGATATTGCCAGTGAAATTCAACCAAGGGCTATTGCTAGAACAGGAGAAGGCATGGCTCAGGGTTGATGCCTGCTTTTGGACATGCATTAGGAGAATGGCTCATATTTCTTCTTTCTTGTTAATCAGAGGCTGATGAGGGCACGGCTTTCTTCCTTCTCCAGGGGCTTTCTTCCTTCTCCAGCAGTCTGGAGCCTGGTCCACCTTTCATTTAGTCTGCTCCTTCCTCCCTACTTTGGGAGTTCATACATCTCCTCTGGAGATACTGTGGCGGAAGGTTCTGCTTGTCCAAGGGGGGAGTGGAGCGGGGCGGGGGGGGGATGCATTTCTTCACACTCAGTTATCCTTTTCTCTCGGAGTCTGAGTGTAAACGCCCAGCAGTGCTCTCTCTGCTTTTGCCAGCCTGAGGATTCAGAGCCTGAAAGTTGTGTTCAGCTCCTAATGCCTTCATTGTAGAGCTTGCTGCTTATTGGACTGCTGGAGAAAACCAGACCGAGACAAGATTGAGAAGAATTCTGGTGAGAATTGTTTATAGGGATATGGTATTTTTTTTAAAAAAAGAATGTAGTAAACAAACAGAATTGTGGCATCAACAAAGATAATTAGCATAAACAATGTCGTTTTTAGGACAGGTGGTTTCCAAAAACAAACAAAACATAAAACCCAAATATGAACCCAATTTGAATGCTGCCAGTTTGGAATCGCGGAACCTTAATCTACACTTGATTGGAATTACCCAGGTTTGTTGATAAACTTGTTAACGTGCATTTTCTCCTTGCTTTTGTGTCATTTTTCCCTCCTGATCATTATGGCTTTTTGTTACTCAGCTTAAAAGTAATTAATCTATTACAAGGTAGTTTAAGGACGTTTTGCTCTTGAAACATGACAGAAGGAAAATGGGGGGAAAACAAAAAGAAAAACAAAAGCTTGGAGATGTCCTTAGACATTCAGAATTAATATCCAATCTTAATTCAGACTGATTATACTGGTCATTGTGTTTCAAATCTTTTTCTCTCTTATCTATCCAAATAACCTGGTAGTCACTTAGCTCTGTAGTATTGATACATTTACTATGATGCTGCTTTTAAAAATATATCTTTCTCTCCCTTTCTTACTGTGGTTAAATCATCACTGGTGTTAAGTATCTCTGTGCTTTAGTGTTTCCCTTGTGCTTATAATTTTTCCTCTGTAAACTTGGTAAAGTTGCTTTTGTGGTGTGCAAATGTATCTGGTGGTTGTATGTAATGAGAATGCTGGTTATTGAGAAACACCTTATCTAAATCTACTATGCAGTCATGATGAGTTTTAATCTGCTGATATTTCGGTTTATTGCTGAATGAGGTTTTTTTTTCCTTCTTTATGTCTTGTGCTGAAATGTTTTGATTTAAATGAAATGTGGAGTGTGGAGACCAGAGAGCTGTTTATTTTTCTTGTATTAAGGATCAAAGTTCTATATCGGAGTTTAAAAAGAAAAAGAATTTTTCTTCATTTTCTCCTTGAGAAGGAGAACTAAGAATTCCAACCGGGTGCTATCTAGTATCCTGTGGTCCCTCTGCAGAAATGAGAGCACTTATGAATGAGCTTTGGAGTTTTTGGAGTCAGGGGGAAAAATGTGTGTAAACTAGCAAATTCTATCCCATTCATGTGCTATGGAGATTTCTCGTATTTCAGGGACAAAAATAATTTGGCTACTAACAAACTAGGGCTATCTGCCAGTACCAACACATACTGTAGGTATGTAGAGCACCATTTGAAGCAAAGCTACTGGCAGGAAAGGCAGAGAAACTTTCCTATGTTACAGAGTTTCTATTTCTGCTCTTCACATCTTTGAAAGAACGTGTGTTTTAGAGAAGAATATGTTAAAAAAAATAGAAGAGAGAGAATCTTGCTTAAAACTGTGTGTGCAGCACCACTTGCGTATCTGTTCATGAAGGAGAGTGTAGTAAGAGTGCATTTTGCTTCTGACACACTTACCTCCCTCACGCATCCCAGTGTTACATGGAAGTTGCATGGAAAACTAAGAATTCCATGCATGGTGAATGAATGCTATATGAGGTCACACAGCGGACCCTCCATGTTTCTAAGATCTCAATGTTGGTGGTTTAAGGAGACAGTTGGGTCATCTGCAGAAGTTTTCCAGGCTAAGGACCATCATAGAGTGAAGACAGGAAAGAGTTAACATGATTCTCCTGTTAGTAATTTCTTAATCCAGTGGTGAAAGGAACACAGAGACACAAATCATATATTCTTACTACATTGTTAATGGAAATTTATTTCGGCATGGAGTGAAGGTTTACTATAGTACTCACTTTGGTTTTGTTTCCTGATTTTATATTAATCAGTGAAGAGATTCCGAAGGATTGGTATCTGTATTTGAGAACTGCTCGTGAAACTTCTACATGTGGTCTATTGACGTATCAGTGTAAACCATCTTATACTTATCTAATTAGAGGGAATCCTAGACATAAAGAAACACAGGACCACATATAAGAATCATACCCACACATAACTGGACAGGAATTGAAAAAAATGTTATTTTTCTTTATGTGATTCACTGTTCATTCCCAGTTAATAGAGAGTGCTTGGCAAAGTTAAAAAATATTCTTGTTCTGGTTGTTGAGTTAAATTGTTATTTTTTTTTCTGTCGACAATTTTTTCTTTTGGTTATTTACTCTGGACCAGAGCTTATTAGGCAATAGTTGACAAAGTCCAAAGATTTTTTTTCACCTCCTCTTGTCCTGGTGTCTCTTTGTTTTGTCCTCATTTTTTTTAATATTTGCTATTGAATTTCATAATATAGTTGAAAGGAGATTACAGGAAGATATCACATAAAATTAAGGTCAATATTTCCTATGTTCTTTGTTATCGTATAGTGTAAGAGAATTGGGTTGATGACTCATTAAGGTAACATATAGCATTCTCTTTATTTAATAGAGTACAGAATACACTTATTAAACTTATTCAACTTTTGATCCGTTTACTTAATCAACTTTGACCTGGAGTGAATGACAACAAACAATATCAGACTCAGATGGTCATTTCTCTCTAACCCTCCTCTGGATGTGAAGAAAACTTTAACTCCCAGAATCACAGGGGCCAAGAAATAGGAGAAAGCAAAGAAAATGTATGATGTTTCTGGGAGTGAAACCTGAATAGAATTTGGAAAACAGAAGGATAGACATTATTTATTGTGCCCTAAGAATTATTCAATACAAATCTTGGTAGTAGTACAGTTGAATCTGACAATCTTCACATTACTGGAAGAGTAAAATGCACTGAATCTGGGCTATAAACAGTTGAAAAAAAAGCTTAGTATTTCAACAGCATTCTGTTAGAGAAATGGAATCATATCCCAAAGCCCTCAGAGCAATTTAAGAAATCAAAGTAAAGGAGAAGAATATGTAGACGTCTATAAATAAAAGAGAATGGGGGGGTGTGGTCTCTAACATTTTATGAAGGATTTGTTTCATAGATAACATTGAAAAGTTTGGAATTCAGGAGAAATTTTTTTTTTACTGATAAACCATTGATCTCTTGAGTAAATCTGATCCAATATTTGTGAAGCTACAGTTTGAGTCTCTTGATAGGAGAAATTATTTCATAGGAACACAAAGAAACTTTTAGGCCTACTTTGTCATTTATTGCACAGAATGCTATGGTGTATGCGACAGAGAGGTATAATAACTTGGTGCTTTGGAGCATATTTAATGAAATATTTGAATCGAAGATGGGTGAGTGAAGATATGCTTGGCCAATATTTGGGGATGTTTGAGACGTAGAGTTGAGATAATGACCAGGTTGAGTAATAAAAGCCCAACTCACGTAGAGCAAAGGATGGTGTGTGTGTGTGTGTGTGTGTGTGTGTGTGTGTGTGCGTGCGCGCGTACCTGTGTGCCCACGTGCACGTGTGCTTTCAGCACTTCTGCTAAAGAATAAGAATGTTTCCTCTAGTTTGGTTAAAGCTTCCATTTATCAGTGTCATTCTTGATTTGGTTGAAGTGTAATATAGTAGAAAGCTTCATTAGCTAGAGGTCAGATCTAAAGTTCTTGTTTGCAAACTGAGACCTCTTTGAATCAAAATGTGAAATGAGAACATCGACAGAGGCTTCTAAAAAAAAACCAAAAAACCACCTCTCGGCTCCAAAGCCTCATCTCTTTGAACGACATTTGAAAGGTGTCCAGTTCCCAACCCTGGTGCTCAGAACCCTTCCATGTATGCAGCTCCTGGCAGACAGATGATGTCCTGTAACCAGGCTTTGAGAGATCCCCTCACTCACCCATCAAATGGTTGCCATTTGTACAGGACAAGTAACTGTACTGTATCTCAGGAGGTTTCCATTTAAGTACCATGTTTAATTCTTCGTTAGGTTAAATACCCAAGTTTGCTGTCAACTATTCGAGGTGTTTGAAAAGATGGAATTTTCATGCTGTGTTGTTAGAAACACTCAGATACCTCAGCTCATTCACCCTTACAAATAACTAGTATCGTAAAGATGGATTATCTATGGAGGACCGAAAAAGGCACTATCAGGAAAGGGTAACAGGATGAATAGCTCTTTCCGTCCAACACTTCAAAGTAGATTTGTCAAGATGAGAGGAAAAAGGATGTGTGTGTGTGTGTGTTTGTGTGTATCTGATAGCTACACTGAGCTACCCATGTCTTTATGTGAGGAAATAAAATATGGGATAGGGAGTCCAAAGAATGCTTTTGCATAGAGCTTTATTCCAAATAAATTCAGCCACTATTAGCATCACCTGACATTGCATTAGTGTCTGGTTAAAAAAATTTAAGTAAAAGTCAAACACTGTAAAGCAAGGAGTGAGAATACCCACCCATGAAATATGCATCCACAGAGCTGTATTATCTCAGAGCACAAGCTACACATATTATTAATATCTTACATTTGGCAGATTGCATGCTGGGTTTTTTTGGCACAGTTTGAAGGAAAAAAATGTAGTTTTGCCATCAGTAACATAATCGTTGATAGATAGCTAAGACCTTCTGTATTATCTCTGCTTTGAAACCCTATCTCAGACATCCTGAAATCCTTGTACACAGGAGTTCAATTCTAAAAAATAGATTCATATATTTGGTAGATTGTTGGAATTTTACTATGTTGAAATTACTTCTTGGCTTAATAATTGTATAGATTTTTTTAAAAAAATTCTCTGCTTGCCATGTTGAATTTAGGAATACAAAATGGAATTAAGAGTGCAAAAATATATTTAGGAATGCAAAATCAATAAAGCTATATGCTCCAGGGTAGATATAAAGGTTGTAAGGGCATGAATAGAATCTTACTGTACCCAAACTACATTTAGAACTCTGACCAAAGAAAAATGTGCAAATCTCCTACTTTTAAACCAGAAAGAAAATCTGGAAACGATCCAGCCGGGAAAGGTACTGCTAATATGTTTTATAGTCTAGCATTTAGTTACATACAAGGTTGATATATGTTCCAACAGTTTTTAAATCAAGAATTTAAACCTTGTGCTGCCTGTCTGACTTCAGGCGTTTGGGTTTTAATCAAAGCCCCTCTGAACTGGGCATACAAACAAGTATAAAATTATGTATCCCCCGTGCAAATCTATCCAGCTTAAACCTCTGAAAGTGCACAATATTTGGATATATGTATTATGAATATAAGCCATTGTATTGTAAGTTTTAAAAGTAGGTTTCAATTTAGGCAAATCGAAAATAAGCACCACTAGAAGAAAATGAGTATTTGTTTGATAGCATACTAGTTCGATATCTAAAAATATTCTAGTATATAGTACTGATAAGAAATTGGTTGATTGTATTTTGCTTTTGTGGCACATATGATTATAATTATTTTAAATGATTGTCCAAGGTAACTTGTATTTTAATTCAGAAGTTCAATTATAGTTTACTCTGGCTACCACGAATAATTAAATATCATGAAAATGCATCTTCTGGTAGCTTGTATATGGGAAATCTGATACACTAATGGCTGGCTCTTTTTGTTTTTTTGCAAATATAAGGATATAAAATATTTTTCTGGTTTCAGTCATATCTTAAGCTGTGCAAATTAAATTTCATTTGTGCAGAGTCATGACAATGAATCATTTCATCGAACAAATTATTGAACAACAAGATAAAAAAGTATTTTTTGTTAATATAGGACAGTCACCCACACTCATGCGTTTTTAAGCTAGCATTTGTACAAGTAGTGTAAACATGAGGAAATATGAGATAACTTAAATTATTTAGTAAGTGTACAAATCTGAGAGTTATAAGGTTTTCATTGTAAAAACTTCATGAGACAATGTGCTTTAGCCACCTAGTCTGTATGTTGGGAGAAATATGATCATTTTTGATGGACAAGCACTATAACAAGCAGCAACACAAAAATTCACCAAAGAAACAGAGCCCTTATTTTTTTATATAAAATTATTTTCCACTGGTATAATCTGTTGAAAGCCAGAACCCATCCAAAGTGCTGATACCAATTTAAGAAGATGATCTATTTCCTTAATTATACATCTGGGAAATATTAGCTGAACATTTTGTGGGGAACAGTCAATACCTTAGTTACCACTTGTCTAAAATACTGCTAATGATCGACATAGTGCCAGTGTTTTGATGGCTAAAACCTAGGCTGAATATGAATACAAAGAACACAGTTGGGGGAAAAAAAGCACACATTTTATACAAAACAGATTTCAGCCATCTGCTTGGCACTTAGGTTCACGAATATAGGCAATATATGAAAGACACCACTGTCCACATTATGAATGGTATCACTTTTATTGGTACCTTAGAAAAACCATAGGGTTGTGTGGGTTTTTTTTTTTGAACGTGTGTATAGCCAATGATTTTCCTCAGCTAAATAATGAAAACAAAAGTCTCAGCCAAAATTTTGTTCCCTCCATCCCTTCAATGTCACTCTTTTTATCCCAGCAAAAAAGGGGTTTTGCTAATAAAGTAGGACTTACCACTCCACTCCAGGATATTAAAAAAAAAAGATATCAGACAGCCCTAAGCAAGTGGTCCTTTAGGATAGCAACCCCAGATGGTAAGGAGATAAAACACTGTTTGCTTTAGGAGTGGGTTATGTTCTGAGCCTGTTATCTGAATACTACGTTGCATGTCAAATCAGCTTGGGAGTTAATGGCCCAGAAGCGCTTCTGAATGGGAAGGGTTCCCATTTGTTCTGAATTTATGGTATTAAATCAGAGAAGTACGTTTCTTCACCATCAAGAGGAATCATGGGACAGAGTGTATGGGATGGGGGACGCATTTCACTTAGCTCAAGTTCTGGAAGGAACTCTTGAGTTCAAGAGCAGAGTGAATATTGGTGAATATTCCGCAGTCCAAACTTTAAAATTTGTAGGCTAATTAAGAGATGTGATGGATCACCCCTTAGCACATTGCAGAGGAGAGATCAATCTCATTAAATAATAATTTGACCTATTACGTTTTATTTAGCTGAAACATATTTTCTTTTAAAAATCAGCACGGTTGAGTTATTAGGATATGTTAGCTTATTGATTTATCTTGGTTTCATAAAGGGAACAATAGCTACTGGTATCTTCTTAGACCTGAAGGACGAAGTCAATCTTTTAATCAAGCATAAAGAAACATTTTTGGAATCCTGTACTTTCCAATATGGTAGCTTCTACCCACATGTCACTATCAAATACTTGAAATGTGGCCAGTCAGAACCAAGATGTACTTAAGTAGAAAATACACAGCCAATTTCAAAGACTTAGGTTGATAGAAAGAATGTGAAATATTTGACTTAAGGTTCCCCCCCCTTCACTATATATTTGATGCTGTGACAGCATATGAATACCTTCACTGTAATATGAAAATTATTTTCATTTCTTTATTTTTGCTTTTTTTTTAAAAAAAATCATGGCTACTAGTAAACTTGAGTTTGTGCTAGTGGCTCACACGTGTGTCTACTGGATGGGGCTATTTTAAACCTGTCGTGGATGGAAGTAAATGGAAATCTCTCAGGATCCAGACTCAGTGGACAGCTCGGTGAGGTATCTATGAGTCACAGAAAGACTGAGCCTTTATTTTACTGACGGTTTTCCCTCTTCATTTTCTTCTTATGAAGGTGAAATATTATCACTTCTTTTTAAAGCTCTACAGTAGCAACAGCCTTTCACATGTGTGGACCTCATCCACAGATCAGTTTCTCCCAAACTATCCTGTCCTTAAATAAGCCTGCCTAAGAGCCACACCGATTATTTTAGGGAGTATGTATTTGAAAGGGCAATTATATTTATTTCTTTGAAATGCCTCCATGTCTATCTTTAATTTCTCCGTCGTGGCTCAAAGCAGCGTGTGGTTGGGCAGAGATTTCCTTCAACTTTTGTGTCCCAGATGATGCTGCACAGAGTTTCTTAAATGGACCCCCAAGCTCAGATCCAAGCTCTTTCTCTATACATATGGAGATGCACTTATAAATATAGATGTAAAGATAGAGCTCACATTCACCATGTACTTAACTTATTACGTGCCAGACTCTGTTCATAAGTTGCTTTCCATGCATTATTTCATGCTGGCCCCACAGCCATCTTACTTACTTTTGAGCTCCACTTCACAAAGAAAATGCAATATACAGAGAGTAGCCTAATTCTCATAGGTAGTGAGTAACAGACGGAGGAATTACAAATCCAGGAGTTTTTTTTTTCCCCCTTCTCTCCAGTGCTAGGGATCTAACTTAGCACCTCACATATATGAGGCAGATGCTCTACCACTAAGCCACATTTTACAGTACTCACCCTTATCTATCTATATCTATAGCTATGTCTATGTTTATATCCATAATTATGTG
Organism: Dipodomys ordii; assembly: GCF_000151885.1. Lineage (NCBI taxonomy): Eukaryota > Metazoa > Chordata > Mammalia > Rodentia > Heteromyidae > Dipodomys > Dipodomys ordii. The sequence continues at coordinate 4,508,545 of NW_012267297.1, read as the reverse complement.
TATATATCTATATCCCTCTCTATTTATATCTATATCTATCTATATCTAGTATTGATCTCAACAATGAAGTACTTTAGCTGTGCGCCGAGCTAGCTAGCTCACACCTGTAATCCTAGCTATGCAGGAGGCTGAGGTCTGAGGATTAGGGTTGGAAGCCAGCCCAGGGCATGAAAGTCTGTGAGATCTTCAGTTAATCACAGAAAAAGACAGAAGTGGTACTGTGGCTTAGTTAGTAAAGTAGAGCCCAGAGATAGCACCCAGGTCCAGAGTTCAAGTCCTCAGACCAGCAAAATAACAACAACAACAATAATAAGTACTTTTCTAACTTTATTCTTCAGGCAGTGACTTATTTATTTTTAATGACAATCTCAAATGCCTTCTGTGCCATTCATTATTTTAGATACTGCTGAATATTTTTAGTACAGCCCTTACAAATGACATGCAGTGATTGTATATGAAGTATCATTTCTTTGTTTCTAGATAAACGCACTCGCGCACAGGATGATGTCTAAGTAGTAATATATAGTTCTGCTATATACATATATATGTATAATTTCTTACTAATGGCTACTCAGACCTATTTTTAAGAAATGCTGACTTCCAACTCATAGCTGCAAATCCTTTACTGTGAGAAGTATAACCATATTAATTTTTTTTCCTCTTTGTAAAGTTCTTCGTTGTAAAGTGTAAATTGAAGTAATATCTTTGCAGACAGGCAGGTTTTTGCTTAGAAACTTTATCTGATTAGCTTTTCCTGGCTCAGTACCCAGCAGCCCTCCTTATAGCCCAGTATTTTTACAGCCTGTCAATGTTCACATTTTGCACAGTGAGATGCATATGGAAACATATGTAAATAATAGTAGAATGTATGCATGAATCACTGACTCTAAGTTGCGGCCATTATAAGGTGATAGAGGAGGTGTGGTTAATTTTGAGTAGTGGGAACTCCAAGAGACATGATATTGCATGAATGTGATTGATGAACACAGATTTAGAAGAGAAGGCAGTTCAGGAGGGACATACATTTCGTGGCATTAGGACACTGGATTTTTATATTTAATGATTCGATTGGTTATCAGTTAAGGTGGGCGGGAAGTGATCTGCAGGTCTCTGTGTAGGGTCTTCACAGAAGCCTCTGGTATTTCTGATCACTTTGATGTATAGGTGGTTTTGGAGATGAACTTCTTGAATTTCTTTGAGTGGTCCTTCGCTTATCAGTTTTGTAGTCTTTGCAGGCCATAGAACCTTGATGACTTAATTTCTTCATCCGTTCAGCTAGGTTTATAATAATCCTCATTTGGGGTCATTTTTGTTTCTTAAGTAATTGTATGCAACTTAGCTTGTTGAGCAAACGCCCATCACATTTCCATCACAGGGTTTCACACTCTAGATAGGACAGTTTACTGAGGGTACGGTATGAAATCCTGAGGAAGCCCTGTTCAAAACCATGGCTTGTGTAGCTTTCATTTCTTAAATCAATTTTTTATTACCTTTAAGTAGTTGTACAAAAGAGAGGCCATTTAGCACAGCAGTTTACGAATATAATGTGTCTTGATCAATGTCACCCCTTCAGCCCTCCTCACCCTTGCAAAACTTTTGTTAGAACTTGAACAGCTTCTTAGAAGAATGGGATCATCTTTAAGATAAAATATGAATGCTACACACGACTTACGTTCATGATATAAATACATGTCAACATGCTAAGTGTATATAGATTATGTACACATGCATCCATGTGCTTGCATACATTGATGAAAACACTTACATGCTACATATCTAACTTTGTATATATACACATATAAATTAGAGATTGTGAGTACATACTATTTATATGATATAAAAATGTAAGTGAACTTGTGACATGAATCTATTACATGGCTATGTGTATTAAATAATATGATAGCTATAAAACTAAAACTTTGGGGCTGGGAATGTGGCTTACTGGCAGAGTGCATGAGGCCCTGGGTTCGATTCCTCAGGACCACATGTACAGAAAAAGCCAGAAGTGGTGCTGTGGCTCAAGCAGTAGAGTGCTAGCCTTGAGCAAAAGATGCTCAGGGATAATGCCCAGGCCCTGAGTTCAAGCCCAGGACTGGCCAAATAAACAAAAGATGGCTAAGATGAATTTCGAGTGGACTGACAGTCATAACGAGTTACTATTTTCTTGTGAAAAGAAACCTCCGATTTCATCAGTATTCGTGCCAGTCTGTTGGGGACGGGGGAGGGAGGTACTGATTTCTGAAGACATCCTTTATTTCAGAGATCCTTCCTTGGTTTTAATAGAAGTATAAATGCAGATGCTTCTGAGACAGTCTTCATATTGCCATTTTTTTTTTTTTTAGTGAAGACCAAATAAGAGGAAGGGTGCCTACTTTTACTTGGTAAAAAGTAGGCATCTCTATAAGTAGCGGAACTACTGTGTTCCAGGTATGTAGATTTCTTGGTGAAAGGAGACAAGGCAGAGATCTAAGAAAAGGCTATCAAGTTTCTTAAACCACCTCCTTTAAATAACACTTGTTCCATCCAGGCTGTTGCTAAGAAATCAGGAACAGTCAGTTCTTGACTGAATTGTATTCTTGCCTAGATTTCGGGGTCCTCCCACTTCTGTCCTATAATTGACTCCATGTTGCTGAGTCCAGAGAGAAAAATAAGCAAGAAGTGTCTGAAGACCATCTCCACGGGGCCCTAGCAATCAGGAGAACAGGACTTAGGAGTTGGAGCCATTAGCAGCATGTGAAAACTTCCTGCGCCTGGCTGCTCCTTTTAACAAAGAAGATGTGTCTGTGGATTCTGACCAATCTTTTGTCAGAGTAGCTGCCCTTCCACAGTGACTTCACCTGAAACGTTGCCCTAATTTATCCTACCTGAACCAATCAGCCATTAATGTTACAGGTTCTCTTCATATTTTAATTGTACATCAAGATTGAAGGTCATACCACACTCTGATTCAGTCATTGAAAACTACGTAGTGAATCCTTCCTGTGGGAAGAGTCAGGAATGAGAGCAGTGGAGAGGAAGGCAGTTAAGGCTGGAAACAATAAGTAGTTAAAAATGTATTTTCAGGGGCTGGGAAGGTGGCTCAGGGGTAGAGCGCTCGCCTTGCATGCGTGAGGCCCTGGGTTCCATTCCTCAGCACCACATAAGCAGAAAAAGCCAGAAGTGGCCCTGTGGCTCAAGGGGTAGAGTGATAGCCTTGAGCTAAACAGCTGAGGGACAGCGCCCAGGCCGAGTTCAGGCCCCACAACCGACCAAAAGGAAAAAAAATGTATTTTCAGCTGGGCACCACTGGCTCATGTCTGTAATCCTAGCTCTTCAGGATGTAGCTGAGATCTGAGCATCAGCATTCAAAGGCAGTCTGAGCAGGAGAGTCCTTGAAACTCCTAATTTCCAATTCAGCAGCAGAAAAGCCAGAAGTGGAGCTGTGGTTCCAGTGGTAGAGCACCAGCCTTGAGTAAAAAAGCTCAGGGACAGCGCCAAGACCCAGAGTTCAAGCCCTGGGACTGGCATGAAAACCACAATGACAACCACCACAAAAAGAAAAGAAAGGAAGGGAAGGAATAAACAAAAACAAGCAAATAACAAAAATATTGTGTCAATATGGAGTACCATGAAAAAATACTGCTGTTGCCAGTGGCCAGTGGCTCATGCCTGTAAGTCAAGCCTGTAATCAGGAGGTTGAGATCTGAGGATCACGGTTCAAAGCCAGCCCGGGAAGAAAAGTCTGTAAGACTCATCTCCAGTAAGCACAAGAAGCCTTGAGCACAGAGACAGTGCCCAGGTCCAGAGTGCCGGCCCTACAACCTACAAAATAAATGAATAAATAAAAATAAAGATACTGCTGTTATTTATTTGAAAGCATTTTTCTCCCAAATGATGCTTCTGATTTTGGCATCCTCATTATACTTATTAGTTTCTTTGCTGCAACTCCTGGGTCTTGAACTTAGGGTCTGAAGGTCTTCCTTGTTTGTTTGTTTGTTTGTTTCATTTGCTTGTTTTTATTTTTGTTTTTTCAAAGTTGACACTCTACCACTTGAACCACAACTTCACTTTCAGCCTTGGAGGTTAATAGGAGATTAAAATCACAAGGCCTTTCCTGCCCAGGCTGGCTTTAAACCTTGATCCTCAAATCTCTACCTCTTGAGTAACTAGGATTACAGGTGTGAGTCGTTGGTGTTTGGCTTCACTGATAATTTTTAGCTTATTATTTTCCTTTTCTTTTTCCTGAGTCATTTGAAAGTGAGTTATATGAGAACATTCACAAGAACTGGACTATTCTCCTAAACATTAACAACCACCAAAGGATGTTTAACATTCACATGGTAGTACTATTTGACATAGAATCCAGATTCTCATTTTCTAATTGTCCCAGTGGTGCATTTAATAAAGTTACAAAATATCAAGGATTAAATCAGGTATTGGGCATGGCTTTTAGTAACCTAGTAGTAACAGATTTAAAATTCAACCCTGCCATCTCTTTATCTTGACAGAGACATTAATTTTTTAAGAATAGACCACTCTTCCTTTATGTTAGAACTGGTATCATCATGGTCTTAATGATCAGCTTCACATCACAAAGAGGAACTTTAAGACAATTACTGGACAACTGGTGTGTTTGTAGAGCATTTGAGATTAGAATGAGTTCTGTCAAAATGAGTACTGAGAAAAGTGGGTGGGGGCAGGGATCATGGGAAAACAAGGGAGGAGAAAGAAATGTCCTCGTTGCCTTACTCTTGTAACTGTAACCCCTCTGTACAGCATCTTTACCATACAATAAAGGTTAAAAACAAAGTACCTACCAATTGCAGATTTTTTTTTTTGGTTCTTTGGTTTCAGGCCTTTTTCTTTTTTTTTTTTTAAAAAAAATATTCTTAGATTTTTAAGAAAGTTAACCTGAAACGAGAAAACTGGCCGAGCTTCCATGATTTGTTTTCTGTAAAACTATTTTGGATCTTGTTGATATTGAGTGAGAAAACGGCTTCCATAGTCCAAGAAACCATCATGTTCCTTCAGTTAAGACTACTTCAAAGATGGCCATAAATAGCAAATATTATGAAGATAGTTAAAAATACTGATGACAAAGTCTGTGGAACAGCGGGGCACTGTAAAAGTGGGTTTCGTTAGAGTTTGTGTTTCAAACTACAGTGTTCACTTTGCATTGAGAAATGGTAGATGCTAACTTCAGTAAAAATTCAACCTTATTTTTCTTCAGTCTTCATTTTCCGCTTGGACTAATTGAAAATTGGGAGTGCCTAGCTACTCAGGAGGCTGAGAGCTGAGTTTGAAGCCAGCCCAGGCAGGAAAGTCTGTGAAACTCTTTATCTCCAATTAATCAGCAACGGCAGTGATAGAGTGCCAGCCTTGAGCAAAAGAAGCTCAGAGAGTGTGAGGTCCTGAGTTCAATTCCCAGTAATGTCACACGAAAAAAAAAAGGAAAGAAAAATAGAAGTGATCATGTCTAAAGTTTCTAAAATATTTCACTAATTTGGAAAAATAAACTAGAAATAATAGAGACCACTCTATTTTAAGTACACTACCTTTAAATATATGTGTATAGATATGGCATATACATTTATTTATATATACGCAGATACATAGAAATATGTCTGTGTACACGTGCATGCTGTCAAGCTCTATGGACAAGAGATCTTTTTAATCACCGTTTTCCAATTTTCTTTTCTAACATGCTGCTCAAATCCAGTGAATTTATCCGTTGGAAAATGAGTTCTTTTGACACAGCATGAGAAGTTCGTGATATATTTTCTTAGCTATATGATATTTGACTGCATACATAACCTTTTCCCTTTGGCTGTACAGAGGTTTGAACTCAGGGTTTTGTGCTTGTTCGGCAGGTGTCTTACCACTAATCTTTTTTTTTTTAATTGTGAAAATACTGTACAGAGGGGTTACAATTACATGGGAAAGATAATGAGTACATTTCTTATCAAGCATTGTAGCCTCCTCCTTTGTTTCCCCTTCCCTCCCTGCAAACCCCCCCACTATACACCAAAGTTGTAAAGTTCGTTTTCCACATAACGACTTGTACTTCTCATTGTTGCAATGGGTCCACCTGTATCCCTATTTAAATAATTTGTTTTTCCCCTTCCCCTCCACAAAGTCTCAGTGAAAGCAGGGGTTATACTGTGGGGGAGGGACATACAAAGCAACGCTAACCTTAAATCTCCGGTCCTGAGCATTGATTATGGACATGGAATCTCACTTCCTCCGCTGACACACACTGGACGGCAGTCCTCCTGTTTTTTGCCTCCTCCCATACCTAGGCTGACATATTTGCACCACCATGCCTAACTTCTTCTGTTGAGATGGAATCTCATGTACTTTCCTGCCTAGGCTGGTCTGAAACCCGGTCCCTACCCATTCCAGCCTGCTAAGTAGCTATGATTAGAGGCATGAGCCGCCAGTGCCCAGCTTACTTAACCTTTCTCAATTCAATTTTCCTCGTGTGCAAAATGATTTTTTGTGGCTATTAAATGATCGAGTATATGTAAAGGATTTAAATCGGCCCAAGGGTGTCATACACACTGCATAAACATTAGCCATTACGATTGATGGTGATTTGTCAACATTTGCGATCACTAATAGAGGAAACCTGGATATCACACTGAAGTCAGAATGGTTTCAAGTGAGCAGTAAGAGCTCAGTGAAGAATTCTGTCCAGTTCTTTGCTGGCCTCTAGACACACAGTGATAAGGTCTCTAGGCTTAAGAAGACATACCGTCATCAAGCTTAGAGTCTGGTAGAAGAGACAAAATTAAGCACACTATGACTACCAGAGCAAAGACCATTGGTAGAGGAGTAAGTGGCCAGTTTGATGGGAGAACACAAGAAGAGCTCACCCGGTGCTCACGCCAAATTTCAGTCGGAAGAATGGGGAGAGCTGAGATTAGACTGGAGAAGTTTGAAGACTGGCAGGTGTATAGGAGAGAGTCCCACACTCTCTAAAACAACTATGCTTGTACCTTCTCTCTGTGAGGGCCTGCCTCAGTTTACCCCTTTGCAACGAGTCCATGAGCACACCCACTTCACAGGGTTATTCTGCAAGTTCAAAACAACATCCCTGGGCAACTCAACAGCTGCCCCCTTGGTATCTTAAGTCTCAGTAAATGTGCCCTTGTGTGGTCCTGCTTACCGGCTAACCACACGGGAGAAGGCACCACACCTTGATTTTTGTGTCTTTTATGTGATGGTTCCTCTGTTGCAAATTGTCTTCTGCTCTTCCCTTCCTTCCTCTATCAATGCTTGCTGAGCTCCTTTTTTATTTGTGTGTGTGTGTGTGTGTGTGTGTGTGTGGTTTTATTAGAGGATCTCCTAAAGGGAGAATATCCAACCAACCTGGCACATACGCACACACACACACACACACACACACACACACACATATATACATATACACACAAATATATATATTTCCCCCCCTTGGTGGTTTAAAGAAAATGGCATTTTAGCAAAATAATACTAACGATTATAACAACTAATAACAACCCAGCCACATGGCCGCATTCAGGAAAAAATTTTAAAGGTATGTGAATGATTTTTTTTTTAATGAAGTATGCTGTTCAGATGTTCTTGGAAAGTTTCTGAAACAAAGTTTGCTTCAGCCATGAGGACAACTTAGCCAATTTTTGGATAGTTGGCTGTTCTTCCCCACAAGACTGTGTGAATGTGGGTACCTTTGTTGGTTGTTTACTTATTTTTAGTGTCTTTCATCCTGCTAAAGCTTTGGAGGGGTGGGAAGGTACTGGATGATGTGCGGTTTCAATGAAGAGGAGAGGAGAGACTGGCCTTGGGGCTGGACAGCCCACTGAGCTCTTCATAGTAAATGAAAGACTTCAGTTAAACTGTTCAGTTGGTATTATCCCATTCATTGAGGGAGTCAGACAAACTTTAGTGTTTTGTTTTTTTAATTTTTTTCTGCAAATTTTGCTAAATATAACAACTTTTTCTGTTGGCTCAATACAAGCTGTCATGTTATGCTAGGTCTCAAAAATAGTAATTCCAAAGATTGTTGATGAATGGATTAGATATCCTCAGGTGAAAATACGCACGCTCCCGAAAATGAAAAGAAACAACATTGTTTCATTACCAGAGATTACGCTTACCCTGATACCCATGTTATTTAATTACATTCTCTCTTGGGACCTGATTTTTGGCTTTTTTTTCTTTTTGCCTTTTACTCTGGTAGAGAAGGACTTTTTTCCCCTCTCCTTTCTCAGTGGGATTAAATAATTTTACTAGCTAAAAGGTTCATTTTCTTTCCTGTATTACATATTTATTGTCAGATGTTCAAATAGGAACAGCCCCATGAAGTATGAACTTTGACTCCTTCTTTGTAGACTCCTGAATTTAATTGGCTATTTAATATTATTCAGCTCACTGTCAGAATATTTTACTAAGCAGAAAAAATAATAAATAAGAATGGGGGAGAATGAAATAGTCGTAAGAGACAGCTTTTAATGTATAACAGTTATTCAGTATATATAACTTTGATTCTACATTGAAACAGAATGTAAGGTTTTTACATTATAGTGTTAATTTGATATATTTTAACATGAAGCTCATCCAAATATCAGAGATAGATCATAGGTCATTGTTACTTAAGGGGGTAAATACACAGAAAAGTTTGAATGATCTGTTGATGTTTCCCTTTGAATTTTTAAGTGAATTTTATTAATATGACTGCAGAGAGAGAGAGAGAAAGACAGAGAGACACAGACAGACACAGAGAGAGAGACAGCGAGAGAGCATCTGTACCCATGGAGGGACTTGACATCAGAGCTTGTTCTCGCTTGCCATCGTTTGCTCAAGGCTCTCTACCACTTAAATTACACCTTCACTGCCAACTTTTTGGTGGCTAATTGGAGATGTGAGTGTCATGGACTTTCCTGCCCCAGCTGGCTTCTAGTCATCATCCTCAATCTCAACCCAAGTAGCAAGGATTACAGACGTGAGCCACCGATGCTCAGCAATACATGTCATATTTTTTAACAGCCTATTGATGTTAACAGTTTGCAAGAAGTAGTATTTAACAGAGATGAGGAAAGCTACAACAGGCTGTGTCCTTTGGGGCTCCTAATTTAAGGCTCTGATCTGAAAGTTTTCCTCACTTGTTATATTTGCTTGCTGCTTTTAGTAGCTGTAAGACCAATCTCTTAAAAGATTGTTGTCAGTACCTGTCATCCTAACTGCCCAGGAGGTTGAAATCTGAGGATCATGGTTCAAAGCCAGCCAGGAAAGGAAAATACATGAGACAGCTCCAGTGAACCAGAGGAAAACCAGAACTGGTGCTGTGGATCAAAGTGGTAGAGTGCTAGTTTTGAGCAAAAAGAGCTCAGGGACAGTGCCCAGGCCCTGAGTTCCAGTCCTATGACCAAAAAAACCAAAAGACTATCATTAGAAGTATAGCTACTTTGCTTTAAAAAATTATACAGACTTGCAATTCTAGCTCCTGAGGAGTCCGAGATCTGAGGACTGGTTCAAAGCCAACTTAAGAAGGCTTTGAGACTCTTATCTATAAGACTCATCTCTAGCCAACCATCAGAAAACCAGAAGTGGGCGCTGTGGCTCCAAGGGGTACAGTACCAGCTTTGAGCAGAAAAGCTCAGGGACAGCGCCCAGGTCCTGAGTTCAAACCCCAAGACCCACACAGAAATAAATACATAAAATTAAACATATATATATAATAAATTAGAAGCCATATGAGTAAAATGGTAGGATTACTCTACCTGAGAGTGACTCACATTAATCTCTTCATTTATAAGTGGCCATTTTGGAGGACTAGAGGCATGTGTGCTGTTCCGACTGCCCGGGAGATGGAGTGGAGAGGATTGCAAGTTCAAGGCCAGTGCAGGCGAACGTAGCAAATCCCTGACTCAAGAGCAAAACAAGGACAAGACAACTGGGAGAAGCCTGGGGCTCTTAAATTCACTCCCAGGACTGCCCAAAATAATGACTTTTTTTTTTTAAAGAATAAGTCTTTATTTTCTGATTTCTAAATTGGCCTGTGAAAGCAATTTTACTTTTTGCTTATGTGGTGCTGAGGAATCGAACCCAGGGCCTCATGCATGCAAGGCAAGCGCTCTACCACTGAGCCACCTTCCCAGCCCCCCAAAATAATGACTTTTAAAAAAAGACCAGCTAGCCAAGGACCAGTGGTTCCCCGCCTCTCATCCCTGCTACCCAAGGAAGCTAAAATGTGAGGATCACAGTTTGAAGCCAGCCTGGGCAGGAAAGACGGTGAGACTCTCAACTCCAGTCAACCACCCACAAGCCAGAGGTGGAGCGGTGGCTCAAGTTGTATACCACCGGCTTTGAGTGAAAAAGCTAGCAGTTAGGACCTGTGTATACGCCACGGTACAGGCAAAACAAACATAAAAAGTCCAGCGGATCATTTTGTATACTAAATGAACAGTGGAAAACTAAAGACCTGTTTTTGAATGGCGTTTACAACGATGTTTGAGTGCCGTTTTATAAAACAAAAATACTTAGTAAAGGCATGTTTTTCTATGCTTTGCCTCTTTCAGTGGTTGGAGGAATATGCAATCATATGATTATTTTTATTCGCTCAGAAAATCAGATGGCTCATGAAAGTAAAGCAAAAGGGTGTCATGCCTCTGCGCATGTCCGTTTGCTGGGCTTCCATAGGGAAGAATTCTATTTCAGTTGAAGTGTGATTTGTCAATTGAAGCCTACCAGGATTGAGCTTCAGTCAGTCCAGAAAGAGAAACCCAGCTTTCCAGCTCGGGCCCTCTGCCAGAGATTGCGTCTCTGAGACTCTGCCTGGGTAGATTTGCTCTGGTCCTTCCTTGATCCTGGTGCCTGATTCTCATTAGATCTCTTGGCTTTTGCTCTGTATTTTCTCTGGGCGAACCTGCTCTGATTAGACTCTGCCACACGGGTTTTCCTGAGAGTTGGAGGATCAGCCGGTGGCCTTTGCCCAATGGGTCTCCGTGCAGGAAGCCCATGACTGTTAAATGATGGGTTCCATCTTTCCTCCACTTCATTGTGCCCTCATGGCTTGGCTGGGTAGCTCATGATGGACTAATGGACACCCAGCCTTTGGGGCTCTAGAAAATGCAATGACCCTGGAAACAAGAGAATTTCAAGATGGACACAGATGTGGCTTTGTGATGATCTCCATGTCTTGGTGACTCATGAGACTAGCACACTGAAAGGTATCAGTAGTTTGCATAGACTCAGGCATTTTACTGGTTAGCTCAGAGGCTACACCAGTGGTCCTTAAAGAAACAGAGAAAGCATACAAGTATTCTTTAGCACACAGTGTAGGGATTTTTTTTGTTTATATGTTTGTTTGTGCCAGTTTGTTGTGGGGCTTGAACTCAAGGTCTGGGTTCTTTCCCTGAGCTTCTCTGTGCTCAAGGCTAGTGCTCTACCACTACAGCCACAGCTCCACTTCCAGCCTTTTCTGAGTAGTTTATTGGAGATAAGAGTCTCACAGACTTTCCTACCCAAGCTGGCTTCAAACCATAACCCTCAGATCTCAGCCTCCCGAGTAGCTGGGATGACAGGCGGGAGCCACCATCATCTGGCTTAGAGATGGGTTTCAACATCACAGAGCTTTGACTTTCAGGCAAAAATATAGATGGCGTAACTCAACTGTGATGATGGCGTATGCTTCCTTGGTATTTTATAGCCTGTGAAATGAGAGAGAAAAATTGAGGTCATTGTTGGTCATGATCCTCATTTTACTAAAGGTGACGTTTTAACTAGTTAGGGAAAATATAGTGCCTTAGCTCTTGTGTCCCTGCTTGTATGTATATAAGAATGTATGTATACATGGATGTATAGAGGTATGCATGTATAGATAATATGCACCCATAGAAGTATAGCATGTTCATACTTGTATGTATGTCGATTCAGAATTCTAGGGCAGGAAGGAAGGAGAGAAATGGAAATGAAGTGTGTGTGTGTGTGTGTGTGTGTGTGTGTGTGTGTGTGTGTGTGTGTGTGTGTATAGCATGGGTCAGAAGAAGAGAGAATGAATGTCACCTTGGAGACAGAGGTAGTGAAGTGAAGGGAACATTGTGAATTCATTTTTATTTTTAAATCAGGGACTTACCAGTCCCACTTGATGTGGGACTTGAACTCAGGCCCTGGGCATTGTCCACTTCCAGTTGTTGAAAGGTTAATTGGAGGTAACAGTCCCACAGGGACTGTCCTGCCTGGGCTGGCTTTGAACTGTGATCCTCAGATCTCAGCCTCCTGAGTAGCTGGGATGACCGGCGTGAGCCACCAGCACCTAGCTTACTGTGAATCCTTTATAGATGTGAGATCCTGCCAGTAGAAAACATAAGCCATCTACAACCAAGGAGCTCTCCCAAAGAGTGTGCGCTGCATATTTTAGGCAAATCTGAGTCGATTCTGTGATTGTTAGAGACAGTGTAATTGAATTTGCTCATTTTGATGACTGGTTTGATGGAGTTGATGCATGTGATTCAGACATGGGTCTTTTGAGAAAAAAATGAAGCAACGGCTGACTCTGCAAATGATCATCCATTAATTGTTTTAACGTTGGCTTTACTTGATTTAGTGAGTGCCTTTGTTTTTCTTTTCTTTTCTTTTCTTTTCTTTTCTTTCCTCCTCCTCCTTCTCCTCCTCCTCCTCCTCTTCCTCCTCCTCCTCCCCCTCCTCCTCTTCTGTCATGGGGCCTGAACTCTGGACCTCTTCAGCTCAAGGCTCTCGCTCTACCACTTGAGCCATAGCTCTACTTCTGGCTTTTCTGCATATGTGGTGCTGAGGAATTGAACCCAGGGCCTCATGCATGCAAGGCAAGTACTGTACCACTGAACCACCTTCTCAGCCCCGTCTCCCCCCCACACACACACCCCTTTAGGACAGAAATAAGTTTAGTAATGTTGTAAAAAAAAAAAAAGGAATTGTGGAAGAGGTTGGTGAAAATATTTGGATATCCGTAACACATAAATTAAGCTACCAGGCTGAGTGGCTCATGCCTGTAATCTCAGTTATTCAGGAGGCTGATATCTGAGGATTGTGGTTTGAAGCCAGCCCAGGTAGAAAAACCCATAAGACTTTTCTTGGCTTATCAACTGCTGGAAGTGAAATTGTGGCTCAAGTGGTAGAGTGCAGGCTTTGAGTCAAAGAGCTGAGCACAAGGCCCTGAATTCAAGTCCTAGTACTGGTAGCAGACACACACACACACACACACACACACACACACACACACACACACACACACACACAGAGCGGATTCAGGAGATAAACTTCTAAGATGTTATGTGATATGTACATATCTAATTTTTCCTCTTCCCTGGGAGATGACTTCTTGCATGTATTAAGTTCATGAAAAGAAAGATTTGCTTCAACTAGCTTTTCCCTAATTGATTTGTAGAGAATTTCTTCCTATGACAGCCATTCACTTTTTGGAAGAGGTACCCCTAAATACTAACCTGAAATGATATCGCTCCAGATGTAGACAAATTCATCATGCATAAATGTGAGTTGGTTATTGATCGTGATGTCAAGTCCTGTGAATTTCTATTGTGCTGCTGCTGGTGTTGTTATTATTATTGTGCTCAGCCTTGAACTCAGGGCCTGGGTGTTGTCCCTGAGCTGTTGCACACAAGGCTAATACTTGACCACTTGAGCCACAGTTTCACTTCCTGCTTATTTAAAAAAAAATTGGTGGTTTGTTGGAGATGAGAGTCTAGTGGATTTTCCTGCTCAGGCTGGCTTCAAACTTCGATCCTCAGATCTCAGCCTCCTGAGTAGCTGGGATGACAAGGCGTGAGCCCCTGGTTCTGTCATTTATTTTACTGAGCCTGTCCTCATAGTAGGCTTTAGAGTAGTACCAGGATAGTGGAGTTGGTTGGTTGATTGCTAGTGTTAAGTCAGTGTCCATTGAATGGAGCTGTGCCAGGTGACTCACACACCTTTCTGAGCTATTTCCATTCTTGTTTTATAATCTATCTATCTATCTATCTATCTATCTATCTATCTATCTATCTATCTATCTATCTATCTATCTATCTATCTATCTATCTATCATCTATCATCGATCTATCATCTATCTATGTATCTATCATCTGTTTATCTATCTATCTATCAACCTATCTATCTATCTGTCCATCCATCTGTCAATCTGTTATTTAGTGTGTGTGTTCATACTGGGGCTTGAACTCAGGACCCAGGCGCTAGCCCTGACTTCTTTCACTAAAGACCGACACTCTATCACTTAAGCCACAGTGCCACTTTCGGCTTTTTTGGTGGTTAATTGGAGTTAGATGTCGCAGAGCGTTAACTGCCTGCAGTGACTTTGAGCTGCGAGCCTTGGTTCTCGACCTCCTGAGTAGCTGGGATGACAGGTGTGAGCCACCAGACCCCAGGTTCGTTGTCACGTTATGTCACCAGATCTCTGTGAGGATTGTTAGAGATAAAATATGACACAGGCCATGGGCAGAATGACCTACAGAGGCAGAGCCATGCCAGTTTGCCTCCTATACCAACTTATTTCGAGAGACAAGAGGATAAACAACTCCCCAAAAGTTTACATCACTTCCCCAGTAATGTTAAGGATTCTGAAGCAGTCTTGCTTTAGTAAGATCATTAATCAAGTGAAACAGTCATTGTGAAACCATATAACATAGCTATCACCTTTAAAAGTAAAGTGTAGAAACTCGACAACAATAAGCTTTCTATGCAGAGTTCTCCAAGGAAAATTCACTTTCCAGCTTATAAACCTGAATTACCAATCACAAGTTCCAGAATTGCATACCGTTTTTTTTCTTGTTATATAAGAGGTAAGGGTTACAAGGAGATGACGTCAAGTTCTAACTGTGAACCACTTATTATGATTTGAATCTTAGAGAGATGTTAAAACATACCAATGGACCATGTACCCTTCGCTAGAGAAAATTCACTGAATTAATTCTAACATCACACATGGGACTACTGAAGAACTATATGCATTTTTTAAAGCTCTGTGAGAATTTCCCTTAAATTCTACACATACTACAGAGCCAAAGCTTTACTGATGGATGAGGCTGTAATTGTGGTTTGTGGATGCATTATGAAGATGCTATATTGCTGTAGTAATTACAAATACTCAGCTTCATGATTATACATTTGTGATCATTTATTGGCAGTGAAACAGAAAATACTGCCTGGTTTGGATATTTTTATTCACTTACTTTATGTAACATGACTGAAAGAGGTTTAAAACTGTGGATTCAAATGTATGAGCTTACCCCTTATTTAGATTAAAAATATTGATCTTCCTGAATTAGCAAAGTATTGGCAAAATTTAATAGTAATAATACAACAATTACTTCTATATATATATATGTGTGTGTTTATATCATTATATATGGTATACACTATATATTTAGATATAATATATATCATTATATATTTATATCACTATATATTACATAACATATATATCATGTATTTATATTATGTCATAATATACCATTATATGTGTATTATACATATTATGTTTATTGTATGTGTATAGTATATATACACAACATATACACATACAGTGTTAATGTATATATATGTATATATATATACACTATATGTAACTACATATCAGTTTTTAATTCAAACACAAAAATAATCTTCCATTTAGTCTTTGTTCTGTGAATTCCTGTGATCATCTATATTTAAAATATTGTTTGTTAACATTCTAACAAATATTCATTCTTCCTATAAGGACTATATTAAATGATTGAGAAGAAAAGAACACCAATGTCTGATTAGTGGTTTTTCAAAGTTTCAGCTTAATTTGTTAGGTCATATAAAGTCTTTGTCAATAGAGCTTCAAATATTTCATTGTGTCCTGTTATACTATACATTTTCTTAACATTTAACATGGGTTAAATCCGGATGAAAAAACTCATATGAGATTTTCATATTTCTGTAATGTACGTGCACTTTTGTATCCATGTTAGCTAAATGAAAGCTAGTATGAGGCTCTATCTTGGTACAACTCCATTAAAGATTTGATGAGTATTTACTAAAGGAAACAAGTAAGTGTCTTCATTAATGTATTATGGAAAAAGAATGGACAAAATTTCCCTTCAGCATCTTGCATTTGAAGGGTAGAGTTATTTATGCAAACATCCTGAGATGCATTACATAAACACCTATTTTAATACCCTCACAGTGCTTTAGGAGCCGTGGAACAGGAGAGAAATGAAGCCATACCATAAAGACTGAAGGGCTACAGAGTCTAGTACTTTTCTTTTCACAGTTCCAGTTTCAGGGATTGAGCTCAAGGCCTCATGGTCTTGCTTGGGCTTTGCACTCCAGGCTGTTGCCCAGCCTCTTGAGCCACACACCCACTTTTGACTTTTTGCTGGTTAATTAGAGTCTCACAGACTTTCTGTTTGAGCTGGCCTCAAAGCACAGATCCTCAGACCTCAGCCTCCTCAGTCGCTAGGATTATAGGCGTGAGCCACCAGTCCCCACCGGGGTGGTGTCATTGAGCTGAGACTTGGAGTTTATAGGATCATGGAGCGCTTGGCACGGGAGCTTACAATGAGCTTAATTAGGCCTTTAATCATCATCAGCTTTGAATCTGGCAAGAACTGTGTACAGCTGAGGTATAGGGATTTACGTTCTGTAGGACCAAACTCCAGGAGGAACTGGAAAATTATAGATTTGGTTTTTTTTAATTTGGGGCAGAGGTTACATCACCATGATTGTTATCATTAGTCTTTGGGTAAAGCACTACTTCATGGAATAAGCAGATAAGGCTCAGTTGCCTGGCTCCTCATGCTGCAATGCTGAGTGCATTCTTGATGTTCAGGTCATGTCTTAGAACTTCATCGTACCCTCTGCTTGTTTATTTGACCAGTTTTCCCTGCCTACTCGTCTGTCAGTTCCTACCTATACCCCAATGTCTAGTCATGCTGGCATTTTAGTTTTCTTTTAGTATTTTTTATGCTGTGCCTTCATTCATTCATTCATTTTGTTCCAGTACTGGGGGTTGAACTCAAGGCCTAGACACTATCCCTCAGGTCAAACACTCTACCACTTAGGCTAACACTCTACCACTTAGGCTAACACTCTACCACTTGAGCCACAGCTCCACTTCTCTCTCTTTGGTGATTGATTGAAGCAAAGAGTCGCATAGACTTTTCTGCCCAGGCTGGCTTTGAACCTTCGTCTTCTCATATCAGCTTCCTCAGTCGCTAGGATTGTATGTGTAAGCCACTGGCACCTGACACACTATGTATCATTCATTTTGATGTGGCATCATCTTCTCAGAAAGCCCCCCGGTCCATCTGAAGAAGGGCCACCTGTTTTGTAACTCCAGCCCCAGCCATTCTGGCTTGGGCCATCAGCAGTATTCTCTTCCTACCAGGGCCTGATATCCTGTGGTCGTGGACGATCTCCCCATTGCAAGCCAAAAACAATAGCAGCGTGACCGAAATCCGTACTGAGTTGAATTTTTGGCCTTGATACACGTTTCCTCATTTTAAACATATTTTCTTTCCACGTAGGATGCATGTGACAGATGTCACCTTTGAATGCGATGGACAACTAGTTAGCTATAGGATTTAATTTTCTCTGTAACATTCCCATCCCAAGAATGGTTTCAACTTCAACGCTGCCAGTATAGTAAAATACAGTAATTCATTGTGAGAAATACTTGTAAGACACAAATGACCCATGAGTGCAGGCAGATTTCCTGTTGTCTTAGACTCACTCAATGGACAGATTTTGTATTTTTTTTTTTGGACACAAAACCTCTGGGTTGATTTTTCTTCTTTAAAGGGAGGGGCGGATATAAGTTCCACATGTAAGTTGAATTTCCCAAGCAGTACTTGTTGAAAATCTTGTATTCTCAAAGGTATAGCAACAATGGATGGTAGCAAACAATACGTATTTTGTTTCTTCCTGCATTTTATCTTCCTTTTTCCTTCCTTCCTTCCTTTCCTCCTTCCTTCCCTCCTTCCTTCCCTCCCTCCCTCCCTCCCTCCCTTCTTTCTTTCTTTCTTTCTTTCTTTCTTTCTTTCTTTCTTTCTTTCTTTTTCTTGTTCTTTTCATCAAGGTTGACCAGGAAGTTGGTTTGGCAACCACACTGGGTGTGATTCAGGAAGTGATGTATCAACAAGAATGACAAAGGCAAAGGTTGCTTTGCTTCTTTAAAAGGAGGAATACAGTTAGCTGGTTTTTCTGCTCTGAACAAGAAAAGTGTGAGCTCAGGAGGAAGTTGTTCAGTGACTCCAATAGCCATCTTTTAACCCTGAACACTTGAATCCTTCCTGTGTTGTTTGAAAGAAATTGTTGTTTGCTAGAAGTTAGTGATTGCTGATTGGGCGGGGGGGCGTGGAGGGAAAGAAGAAGAAGAGCTGAGTTTGTCTTTGGAATTAAAAAAAAATTAGTAATAGAGTGGCAGGGAAGGAAAAAGAGAACAGCTTTCCTCTTTTCCGGTTTGGATCCTGCTCATAGTTCTGCTGCTTTGCCTGCAGTATTGAACATTGCCAGAATTCAAGGGAGGGGGAGAAATAAAAAAGAACCAAAAAGAAAAAAAACATACAACCAAAAAAAAACAAGGAGAAGAAGAAGAAGAAGAAGTAGGGAAAAAAAACCAAGCTAAAATGGCAACATCTCTCAGGAAAATCTGTGAGATTGTAAGGCGGCTGGGTGTTTTTGAGGAGTGTGAGCTGCGCACCAGATGCCTTTAGTGTGAGTTTCAGGCCTCACAGACTGTTTGCTTGCTTGCTTTGAAATATTTTTTGTGTCTACCTCCTTGTGTCTACAAGGAGCTGGAGAAGGCCGGTTTTTGTTGTTGTTTTGAAATGTAAGTTTGCCAACAAGTGTAACAGAAAATAGCTGCTATAACAGACATGTCCCAGGACCTTTGCATCTGAGCAAAACTCCCTGGGCTTCTTGTTTTAAAACAGAGGGCCCCAATGTTGGAACTCTTAATTTTTATTTTTATTTACTTATTTTTTTCTGTCTGCAATACAATATGAAAAAAATGGAAAATGGCCCCTCTGGGATTTTTCCTTTGTTTCTTTTTCTTTTGTGTGTGTTTTTTTTTCTTTTTAAAGGTCATATCAACTTTGAGGTCTTCGAGCAATAGTTTCTCTGTTGCTATAATTTGCCCTTTTTTTTTTCCTTTTTAATTCTCAGGGCAGACATTGTGTTAGTGCTGAACAGCTGCTTTGAATTCTACTTATGGACGGAAATTTGAGGGTTGTTTTTTTTTTTTTAATGCTCTTATTTAACCATAATCAGACCTCCACTGATTGCTGCCCTGATCCTGTAGAATTTTTTTTTTTACTTTTTCTTTTATTATTAGGCTTTGGTAAGACAGAGCCTATTTATTTTTAACTTGGGTTCACTTTGAAAGAATGAATTATGTTGACAGATGGTCGAAATAAGACCTCAGCTTCAGTATGGTGTGTATCTGCACTGTCAGTCTAGGTACGAACACATGAAGGATACAC
The DNA here is from genome assembly GCF_000151885.1 of Dipodomys ordii. Taxonomy (NCBI): domain Eukaryota; kingdom Metazoa; phylum Chordata; class Mammalia; order Rodentia; family Heteromyidae; genus Dipodomys; species Dipodomys ordii. Next base: position 4,489,085 of record NW_012267297.1, on the reverse strand, counting down.
ACACAGCCTAGAACTCAGAGCCCATGCTTCCAGACTCTTCCACAGGCCCCTGTTCCCACACACAGAGGACAGAGCTCACAATCCCTGTTATTAACCATTATTAGCACTGTTCAGAGGCCTTTCCCTTTTGAAGAGATACTTCTGTTGTCAATCATCTTATTTATTGTGAGCAAATACATTGCGCAAACTCCTTTTACACAGGCCTTTACTCACTGGGAACATTTAAGCAATAGATAAGATTTTAAAGATATATATATATATATATAATATTGTATATGTAACATAATAATGTGTAATATATAATAATATGCAATATGAAACACGCATATATAATATATATAACATAATACACATACAATATTATGTACTGTACCGAGATTACATCTGTATAAGTATGCATTACATATTAATATAGTTATAACATGTAATTCATATTGTGTTATTTTATATGATAATCATGCATTAGATCTTCTAATATCTAATACATGAAGTATAGTATAGATGCAGTGTTCTATATACTATAAATATGTATTCAAATATATATACACACAAATTTATGTTTTTGTATATATAACTAAAACACACATATATTTTTTGCCACCACTGCTGACAATTGAATTCAGATTGTGCATGCTTGACAAATGCTTTAGCATTAAGCTAAAAAGTATTTCTTTCCTTTTTGCCCAGCATTGATGAGGAAACTATTTCCTAAAAGAAAACATTCCATAAGGCAATAGACATTTAGGCCAAAGCACTAATTATATTCAGGTTTGGCTACCAAGGTAGGCTAGTTGTATTATAAAGTCTGTTCATCATGTCTGCAGGATTTTCTGTGACACTGTGAGTTTCACTTATTATAAGAAACTTTCTGAATTATTAAAAAAAATCTCTTCATTTAGAGTCCAAATTATATTTCCCAGACTGTCTTATTCATTCAGGGGTGTGTGTGTGTGTGTGTGTGAGAGAGAGAGAGAGAGAACTAGAACTTGGATGCAGGGCCTTGTGCCCTCACTTGGCTCAAGGCCAGAGCTCTACTCCAGCTCCACTTCAGCTATTTTTGCTAGTTCATTGGCAATGAGAGTCTCAAGGCCTGTCCTGCCTGGGCTGGGTTTGAACTGCGGTCCCCTGGTGTCATTCTCCTGAGTAGCTAGAGTATTGCAGGAGTGAGTCACAGGAGCGCAGAGTTTGCGCATCCTACACTGGCATTTTCTGTAGGCTCCCTGCTGACCTCATTCACAGCACGGATGCACACCGCAGCTCATGGGTAGAAACGTGGCATCTGGCTCAGGACGGAACCCCTCTCTCACCTTCTGGCCATGGGTCCTTGGGAAAGCACATTCAGCTCTTATCCTTCGACAACCACATACCCTTCCCCAGTCATAAGAAGGGATGGATACAGTGGCTATTGGCAGAATGGTGCCGGAGGCTGGGCAAGTGGGGAGGAGATGAGCTAGGCTGCTAAGGAGGGGATCTTACTTAATAGGTCACCTTGGCAGGGAACTGGTTAACTGATCACCACACTTTGGTGAAAGTACAATGCCTGAAATTACACCCGTCCCTGGCATATTCTGGAGCAATCTTACTGTCAAATGTTCTAATATGTTACAGTCACATTAAACAGATGGGCTGGTTTTGGAATGCTTATTACTTTTTTTTTTTATTACACTAACTACAAATCCAAAAAGTAGCTGGGTGCTGTAGGCGCATACCTAGAATCCTAGCTACTCAGGAAGCTGAGATGTGAGGATTATGGTTCAAAGCCAGCCCAGGTAGCCTAGAGACTCTTATCTCTAGTTAGCCACCACAACACTGGAAGTGGAGCTGCGGCTCAGGTGGTAGAGCACCAGGTTTGAGCAGAAAGTGCTGAGCAAGAATGGGAGCTCATAATGCTGTGGAATACATTTAATTATCTTTTAATGCATTACCCTTCACAATTTATCTATGTAATAGATACCAAATGAATAGTTTAGCTTCTGTCTTGAGAAACTTAAGACCCAAAGCCGGGCATGGTGCCTGTCATCCCAGCTACTCAGGAGGCCGAGATCTGAGGATCGTGGTTCAAAGCCAGCCTGGGCAGGAAAGCCTGTGAGACTCTTATCTCCAGTAAACCACCAGAAAACCAGAAGTGGCGCTGTGGCTCAAGTGGTAGAGCGCTAGCCTTGAGCTGAAGAGCTGAGGGACAGCACCCAGGCCCAGAGTTCAAGCCCCACGACCCACTATATAGCTATATAGCTATATTTATATATATGCACATATATGTATATATACATGTGTATACATACATATATACATATATGTATACGCACATATGTACATATATGTATATATACATATACATATACATATATGTATATACATATACATATATGTATATATACTTATATATATAATATATGTACATATATATATAATTGTTATGGCCTAATGATCTTTCCACCATTTTACCCGACATGTATAATAAAACATGTATGCTGTACATAGCACAAATGAACTATACACGTGTAAAACTTTTAAATTCTGTTTGTGAATATTTTTCTGGATATTTCAAAATTCCTGGTAGAAATTCTCTAAGGAGAAATCATTACACAAGTGGGTTTTAGATGTGAATTTCTGTGGTGGTTCCTGGCTTGATACCCACAATGCAAATTAGGAATTCTAATAATACATAACTTGTCAATTCTCCACAGGTTTCTAAAACTAAGGAAAGCTAAACTGATCATTTATTATGAAATATATATTACCCAGTGTTTGCAATTAAACAATGTTGCTGACATTGAAGTATTAATTTCCCTTAGATTATAGTCATTTACTCTTTCTTATATTTACCCACTTTATGTCCAAAGTACAAATGAAGGTTTACATTTCTTGACAATACACTGACAGCAATGCTTATTAATCCTGAGTAGTAAATACACCATGGGCTGAGGGTATATAACCCATATGGCAAGGGATGGTGAGATTTAAACTATCTTGACATCACTCCATTTTGGAGTAGCGGTTATTTCTGTTTGCTTTTATTGGTATTAGCTAGAAGGAATCTGCCTGAAACCAAACACTCTCTACTGATTTTATTCTGACCAATGGTAGATGGAGCATCTTTGCTTGGTTGTTTGCTCTTGGAGAATGCATGGTTATATTCCTTTGCATAAAACTCTGTATTATATCACTGGGTATTGGTGGCTCACACCTGTAACCCTAGCTATTCAGGAGGCTGACATCTCAGAATCATGGTTCAGAACTAGCCTGGGTAGAAAAGTCTGTGAGATTCTCATTTTCTAGTTAACCAGCAAAAGTCCTGGAAGTGGAGCTATGGCTCTAGTTGGGGAGTACTCGTCTTACATGGGAAAAACTAAGCGAAAGAGGTCAAGCCCTAGAACGGACCCCAAAACGGAAGAACAGCAAAAACCGTGTATTAGAAGTATGAACTGTTTTTATGTGAACAAAATGTGCAATTGGGAAATGACCATGATTACATAGAGATAGAGAGAGAAAGAGAGAGAGAAAGAGAGTTGAAATCAACTGTTTCCCTAGCTCAGCAGTGACATGGAAAGGGAAATCGGTGTGTGTGGTATAGGTCTGGAAATAAGGGATTCACACTTCCACTTGAAACACACCCACAGTCCTTTTCTGTGTTTAATGTCTTCCAGATAGGATATCCTATTTTCTTCTTGGGATAGTCTTAAACCATGATTCTTTTGTCTCCTTCTCCTGTGTAGCTGAGACTACAGGCATGAACCACCATAGTTGGTCATTTGGGGGTGTGTATGTGTGTGTGTGTGTTCTAAATTCTTATAGTTTGTGATAGCTTGATTTTTTTCCTTTCTGGTCAACTATCCCATGTTTGTTGTTGTTGTTGTTTTCCTTTATGGCCTTCAGATGCCAAGTATCAATCTAAGCCACGGTGAGAGTTTGTGATTTTTTCCCCCCCTCTTCAAGTTACTGCAGTCCACCTGTGATTCACATTTTTCCGGTACCATAGGAACCCATGTTGATGTCTGGAAGTCTAAGGTCCTTCACGCCGAGTGGAGAAACTTTCTGTGACTAGCAGATTCTAACAATGAGTGAATTTTATAATAATGTGTCTCCGTCTCCTTTGTCTTAGGGAGACTCAGCTTCTCCTAAAGAAGCAGATGGTGGAAATCTATTTTATATAAGTTGTTTGGCAGTAAATGTCATGCAGCAAATAACCGTACTCTGAATCCCTCGCAATGAGGTTTTGGTGCTTTGGTGGTAGAATTTCAACTACCAGCAGAGTGGAGTAATTTCACTTCGCTTGAACCTGATATTATGTGAGGGTCCCAAATTCTGCACAGCCCTGTGAGAATTGCTTGCTTACTTTCCCCAGTAAGACCAGAAATCATAGCTCCTTGCCCTGTCAGACTTGTCTTACTTTTTTGCACAAAAATAAACACTTTGTCTATATGGAAATATTAAAATAACTTCCCCCCCCCAAGGGCCAACGCTATTAAACACAGATGGCTTCTGATAGCTAATTAGAGCATTTCAGATCCTAACCTTAAATCTGTTTTATAGCTGAGTGGTTTGAATGAGATTCACTTCGATTCCAAATAAACAGACAGATAGCAGTGCTATTGTCTCCTCTTAAAAATCCATATATACTGTAATAGTAATATTTCCTCCATGAGGTATGTAGGGACGCAAAGAGGTAAAGTAGATGCAGCGTTAGACCAAAATTCCAGTCGCACTGTGGCATACAGAGCACTCACAGGCCCATAGGACACGCCCTTTGGTTGTGTTTAAGAAATGTCTCCCAGATAAAAGTTGATTACGTGGATTTCAGAGATGGAGAGAGGCCCAGAGATGTGAGTTTTCATATTTAATTCTAGAATTGCCAAATACATTACTCACCGTCGTACAAAACCTCTGCTAAATTTGAGGGGACAGAGAATAAATAAATGTGAACGACTTACTCAGGAGCTTAAAAGAATTCTTCAGCAGCTTCAACAGCAGTTGAGTTCTTTTCTATCTGGGTCTATAGGAATGAAGTTCTGTTCCCATTGATGCATTCTAGGGTTATTGTTACTACTTGAAAAATCTGGGCCTCTAATTCATGTCTTCCTTCTCCATCATGGTTAAGAATTTAAATTATTCTCATGAAACACAAATTGAAATGCTTGCTTCTTAATAGACCTTAAGGAAATCCTGATTTCTGAATTCGTGTAAAGGGTTTTATTTAAAGTTCAGTATCTATTTAATTAAGCCAATTTTGAATTGCACTAATGTAATTATAACTGCTGTAATAAGTGGAGTACATCTTGGAGTATATGGTGGATCATTAATAATTGAAGATTTTCTCCTCCTTTGATAATGATGAGAATGTATTTATAAACAAATCGCTTGGTTAAAAAATTAAAACAATGTTGGTTCGTCCTTTCCCATTGTCCTCTGTAACTTGAAAGAAGTTTTTCTTTTAGAACTAACCGTATAGCTACTATCAACAATACATCATTTCACAGAGTACACATTAACTTATACCTCTAGAGATGGAGGAAGCATTTTAACAACTAATAATTATTTCAGAGATTTTGCAGAAAGTGTTTACAAGAGTTGTGTTTTTTTTTTAACTAGTTTCCTTGAAAAGGTAAAAGCTATTACCTTCTGAAGGTGTTACTTATGGTAACACACTACCCCAGACTGAATTATATTTGTCTATCTGTGTGAAATTCCTTTTCTTAAATAAAAACAATTATTAAAAATTGCAACGAAAGTTCTTCATCTACCACTGGGAATAAGTCGTAAAGGAACAACTACTCTGGGCATGCCACCATTGTAAATCTATAAAATGTCTCCTCTAAAATATTTGTGTCTTGTAGGTACCAAAAATGACATTGCAAAGAAGGTCATTTAAAAAGAAAAGAAATGAGAAAAGTTAGAAGATCCAAAAAGAATATTTACCAAGCATAGGTCTGTTTATAATGTGTCTACTAACTGCTTATATTCAAACAAAAGTAACAAAAATGAGACATATGAATATTTAAATTTTGGGAAAAAAGTAATTTTTGGATGTTATTCTTGAGATCAAGTACCTTGGCTCTACCTTGAACTTTGGTCTTCCTTACTCGGCCTCCCATAATGCCAGGATTACAACTCTGAGCCATCACACAAAAATCAGCTTGAAGTCATGTACTTAAGTCATGTATTTATGTTCATAAGACGATGTTCTGATTTCAGTGGTAAAAATGTGGGGATACTGTAGAAGATGCATCCTAATACCCCCCAGTGGCACCAGCAGTACTGAAGCCCACAACTACTAAGTGATTTCCCTCGCTGGTGCCTCCCTAAGATAGAGTTGGACAGTTAAATCAGCTACAATAATAACAGAACAGAGAAATGACCACATGAGCCAGTCAGGAGAACAAGGACTCCGTCTGCTTCTCAGAGTGTCTACCGATTTACTTGCCTTCTTCCTGGGCTCATAGGAGATGGAAGCTGGGCCTCGCAGGATGAAGAGAAGTGAATTGTGTCAGGCATTGTGGCACTGCATTAAGCTTCTCTACAAAGAGAACTTGAAGGTGAACTCTGAGAAAGCATGGCAATCCATCTGGTGACCCGGATGGCGCCTAAGTGAATACTGGTCAGATAATGTCTACACCATGAACCTGCCTGAGGAGGGATGATCTATGTGTTGTCAGGATGGACATAACAAGAGAGACTGAATCACAGCCTCCAAAAACAGGGTAGGGCCGTGAATTTATGAGCTATTTCTGGAAGCTTCCATTTAATATCTTCAGATTGTGCTTAACCATTGGTCTAAATTCACTGACACTGTAGGAAGCAAAAGAGCCGATAAGGAAGATTTTCTATATGTGGGGACCAATCTACCTTTTAAAGTCTAGTTCAGCTGTTTTCTTAATCAGGAAATTTTCATTAACCTTTGTAACATCTCAGATCTAGGTACTGAAAACACAGTGAAGGTTTTACAAAAACAGATGTCTTTTTATTTTAATATAATGTCTTTGTGTTACAATTCACATACCTTGAAGTTTATCAAGTTAGTGTGAAATGTAACCTATTTTTTTTACTATATTTAGAATGACATAGGCATTACTACAGTCTCCATTTAGAACGTTTTCCTCATTCTTAAAGAAATCTTATAATTGTGTACGAAGGCTCAAACCTGTAATCCTAGCTACTCAGGAGGGTTGTGATCTGAAGATGATGGTTCAAAACCAGTGAGCTATGGTTCAAGTAGGAGAGCACCAGTCTTAAGCAAAAAAGCTCAGGGACAACACCCAGGCCTTGAGTTTAAGCCTCAGAACTGGCAGACACACACACACTTCAATAGGAATTTTTCACAAGTTTAACAATTTCACAAGAAAATAATTTTTCTTGCTTTAGTAGATATCACTCACCCTGATTTTGTGGTAGAGCGCCAGACGTAAGTGAAGAAGCTAATTCAAGAGCACAAGGCTCTGTGTTCAAGTCCCCATACTGGCACAAAAACGCAAGAAAGAAACCTTGTGCCAATTTGCAGCCATTCCCCTTTTCCTTCTTGTAAACTACCGAATTCTACTTGGTTTCTCTATAAGTTTACGTGTCCTGGACACTTCATAATGTGGGTTTGTGTACATAGGTTCTTTCATACAACCTGAGACTTTAGACTTCCCTGTGTTACATCATGTGTCAGTCTTCCATTCCTACATACTACCAAATAATCCTTCAGTGTATGTGTATCACATCCGTTTTCCATCCATCATTTGTTACCTATGTAGATTGGTTCTATATTTTGCTTTTTTGCTAATAGTGTTCTTTTTTCCTTTTTTTAAAAAAATTTTTTTTACAAATTTTGTATAGGCTTATGTTTTTATTTCTCTTGCTTATTTACCTAGGAGAGGATCTCTGGGTCCAACGGCAACTCTATATCGAACTTTTTTTTTTAATAGAAATTGCAAGCTGTTTGTCAAAGTGGCTACAGCACTTTATTTACACAATTTATGGTCCCAATGTCTCCATCTACTCTCCAACATTTTTTACTGTGGGTTTTTATATTTGAGCCACCCAGAGTGGTTATGAAGTGAGATCTTATAGTTTGGGGTGTCAAACTGTAGCTTACTTGATCAGTGACTATTTCTTTATCTTATTCAGAGAAATACCGATTCAGATCCTTTGCACTTGAAAATAATGGATTGAGCAGGACACCAGTGGCTCACGCCTGCCATCCCAGCTACCCAGGAGGCTGAGATCTGGAAGATCGCAGTTCAAAGCCAACCTGGGCAGGAAAGTCCATGAGACTCCAATGAACCACCAGAAAAGCAGAAGCAGAGCTGTGGCTCAAAGTGATAGGGTGCTAGCCTTGAGCACAAGAGCTCAGGGACAGCGCCCAGGCCCTGACCAAAATAATAATAATAATAATAGATTGTATATCTTAGGATTTGTAGGATAACCCTTTATATACTATATATGTCCATATATTAATGATCATCATTCTATGTTCTAGATGCAAGTCACTTATCAGAGGTAGCATTTGCCAGTGTTTCCCCCACCCCCTTCCTTTGGGTGTCATTTCCATGTTAGTGTCATGTTGGCCACTTCTGGAGTGTGAAGTTAGGGCCTTGTGCACACCTGCCTGGAGAGTCTTCCACGCTCCCAGCTGGACCCGCACTCCGGCCCAGTCCTGGGGCAGGCCGGAGCTCAGGGCCTGGGTGGCGTCGTCCCTTCTCCTTTTAGTCAAGGCTGATGCTCCGCTTCCGGCTTTTTGCTAGCTACCCTCCCCTCGCAAGCTAGCTTTCCCACTGCGACCCTGCGGATCTCACCCTGCAGAATAGCGAGCATCACAGGCCCAAGCCCACCCCTCCATGCCCAGGCTGCTCAGCTTTTACACGGTTACGTTCGAGCTGGAATCAGGTGACCTGTGAACCATTATCCTCCATCTCTCCGCTGCCTGAGTAGCCAGGCTTACAGGCATGAGCCACTGGTGTTGTTCTTTTAAAAAATAATAATAAAAAAATGAAGTCAACTTACCTATTTTTTTCCTTCTGTTCCTTAAGCTTTAAGTATTAAATCTAGCAAAGCGTTGCTTGACACGGTGTCGAAGCATGTACTCTCCCACCCTTCCTTCAAAGTGGTTCACAGAGTTAGCTCTTTCTTCTATTTATGTTTATGATTCAGTAGAGAGCTGTTCTGATAACCAGAAATAAGACTAGTGATATAATAACTTAAAGCATGTTGCACCGAGACGGGCGTATTCATGGCCGTTGGGAGTCGTTCTTATCGCTCTGTAAACCAAACCATGTAAATAGGAGCTCAAAGCCATCTTTGAGTTTCTCTCCCAATACAATTGCTCTTAATGCTGTTCGCAAGAGGCCGTGAGCCATATGATTTTCAGATATATTTCCAGAGGGATTTGCATCGTCGAGAGCTTTTATCCATAGCTTGTGTGAAATAACAAGAATGCAAAGAGGTGGAAGGAAAGCAGATAGGCTAGAATAAGTTTGCACAGGTGTTAAGAGTCCACTGACTGGCCTGTGCAAAAGAGCTTGTCAACGGGGAAGACATGCTACCCAATACATAAAATAATCTCTGGGGGATTATGTGGCAATCGAGGAGACTCGTGGTTGATATTTAATAAGTATCTTTAAATAGATTTTCTTAAAATTTCCCCCAAATGGTTCAGTTGCATCTATTCATTTATTCACGTGTTGCTTGTTTGTTTATTTGGCCGTCCTAGGCTTTGAACTCCTGGCCGCACACTGGCTCAGCCAGCTCTCCACGACCTAAGCTTTGTGCTGGTTATTTTGGTCATGGAGTTTCCAGACTTTTTTTCCTTTGCCCCCCTGACAGCCTAGCTGGCTTGTGATTTCAATCCTCCAGGCTGTATAGCTTAGGCGTATATTTTAAAAAACACTAGGTGGATGCCAGCTACCTTGATTTGTTTTTAAATAATGTATTGCTGGGTTGTGTACATGGTAATCCGATTATCCACTTACACTTCTGGAGAGGTAAGTGAGAATGTAGACACTGCTTCCTTTTGCAGTAGAGTAAGTGTGTGTGTGTGTGTGTGTGTGTGTGTAATTCCTCCGATGTTACCTTGGTATGAGGAAGCGTGATCATTTGAGTATGACCCTGGGAGGGATGTTTACATGCTCTGAGATGCTCAGTTTGTGTCATAAGAACTATCCCAGTGATTTTCACCATCACATCTCAGGTGAAATGCCACTCCGGCCAGTTGGCATACCAGCGGCTGTGGCTGCCGGTACCACCCTGGCATGTGGGTTGAGGTGGGGTTTGGAGGCATGGCTGGCCGGCCGTTTACTCTGAGCAAACTCTGTCTTCCACCGTAGCCCTGCATTCTTGTGTTGAATAGAAAAGTCTACAGACTGGCGAAGGAGTCTGGTTTTACCCCACATCTAAACACATAATCCCTTTAAGGTCATTAACAAGACAATATAAAGAAGACTTCCACTCTAGCCAGGGCAGGCTGTAGGTAAATAGAGGATTTAATAATGTCCAAATATTTGTCCCAGCCTTTGGAGCTTCCCTGAAGCACAGCCCGCTGCCCATGATGCACGTCTTCTATAGAGAAATGGCGGTCCAGTCCCGCGCTTCCTTCCATATTGAATGTGTTTGGTTCACTTTAACCTGGACAGACATGGAGACAGTCTTTATGGGGATACCCACATGGAACGTCAGAAGGAACATTTGAACATGAGAATTCCACTCATGACTAGATGCTTCTGGACACCTAAGGAGGAGGATTTTTGAAAGGATTCATTAATTCAGCCCAGTTTTCCCTTCAGATTGCAGCATTGTGTCTAACATTTGGTAGCACATATTCTACAAGAAACACATTCTTTTTTATTGGTTTGTTTGATATTTTTTTGTGCTGCTACTGGAGCTCTTAACTTTATTATTTTTGTTCAAAGCTGGCACTCTACCATTTTAGTCACAGTTCCGCTTCTGGTACTTTTTTTTTTTCTTTTTTGCTGGTTCATTGTAATTGAAAGTTTAGGACTTTCCTGCCCAGGCTGGCTTCGAACTTCCACCCTCAGATCGCAGCCTCCTGAGTAGCTAGGATTGCAGGTGAGATTCCCGCCCCCCCAAGAATCTTGCTGAAGAAATCGGACCTGAGAGAAATGCTCTTCAGTGAAGTTAGTCAGGCTCAGAAGAAACAATCCATGTTTCCTCTCATACGTGGAACCTAGAATTCGTTTATAAATATATTAATAAATCCCTTGTGTGGCATGCAAGTGTATACAGATATAGTAACTGAAATCCAGGAGATTAAAGGGACACCTCAAACAGTGGAATTACTTAGCAAGGCAAAATAAACAAAATAAACAGTACTTGAAAGGGTCAAGGGGAAAAGGGAGAGACAACGAAAAGACTTAGGGCGGGGGGAATGCAGTCAAAACTTCAATGTGTTTCCTACAAAATTAAAAAAAGTGGGGGCAGGGGTAGGTAGGGGAGCAGCAGGTGAGGCGGGTCAAGATCCATCGTGCCAATGCACTGCTTTGTCAGATGGCAGCTCCTGTGAACAACTACTTAAAGATAATAAACATATAATTAAAGGGAGGCGCATGCTAAGCCTTCATCCAGGCAATCATCCCCCCCCACCCCCCATAAATTTCACAAGCAGCATCACGTTTCTCTAGTCCCAAGCACATGGAACATCTTCGCATTTAAAGCCTGTGGATAATAGTTTGGATTGGGGGAAAAAGAGACCCAGGGCAAGTACATTTATTAAAAAAAAAAAAGAGTTTTGGAGGGAGGGGGAGGGGAGAAACCCTGTCAGGGAGAAGAGATGCATAGTTTAAGTTTTTCTTGGAGAAAAGAAAAACAAAGGAGGAGGCAACCGTCCTCGATAGGAAGCGGACTCCTTACCTTGCTCCTGTACCTGTGAGCCCTCTGTGCAGGCTTTTTACAACAAAAGAACTTATTAAAAAAAGAAAAAAAAAAAGGATCATTCTTCCATACAAATAAAGAAAAAAAAAACCCCAAAACAACAAATAAATAAAAAGCCGAGTGCGGGAGAGACTGGGGACAATTCTTGGGCTTTGGGAACACCGAGGCCTTTCAGTGGTGGGAGACACGGAATGGGGGTGTTTGCGCCGCCGTGGGGGGCGCATGTGGTAATGAGGTTAAGAAGGAAAAAAAAAAAGGCAAGAAAACAGCAAGGATGATGACTTTCTCCGTCAAGGGTCCTTTATCCTGCTCTGCTCAGAGCCTGGTCAGGACTTCACCCACCCATCCCTCACCCGGGTGCTGTGACAGGCCTGGTTTACACAGCTGGCCTTTGTTCAGCTCTGGAGGAAAAGATGGCAGACGGAATTCCCATAAAGTGCACAGGCAGCCTCACAGCGTTGCTCCGCTGGGGTTCCTGTAGCAATTAGAGAGTGAACACCCTGTATCTTTTTTTGGGGGGGGCAGGGGTGTTCTTAGTTTCTTACTTTTTGTACCCAAAGAATTTGTTGTGTTCTGAGTAGATGGGTTTGGTGTGACCAACCCTCCTTCCCCCCCCAAAAGTAAGAAAACAGTTCTCACTTGTATGTTAACAAATCATAGGAATGAACTCAGTCATGTCTCAATTAATAATCTCAGTTTTGATATGTCTGTTATGACAACAGAGTATTGGAGGTCTTCTCTGGGAGGTGTACTTGTTCTCAGAACCAATTGAAAGGAGGAAGCATGAGGGAAATTTTGTATCAAATGATTTAGGTGTATGGACATAATATCCATAATTATATATAATAGATAATATAAATATATATCCTATATATATATATTATATAACTATATGTATACAGCTGGCACTGTACATATACAGCCAGCTCTGGTGGCTCCCACCTGTCATCCTAGCTACTCGGGCGGCTGAGATCTGAGGCTTGCGATTTGAAGCCAGCCCGGGCAGGAAAGCCCATGAGACTCTTTATCGCTCAGGTGGTAAAGCGCCCACCTTGAGCAACAGAAGCCGAGGCCCTGAGTTCAAGTCCCGTGAGTGGCACGAAAGTAAATGAATGAGCGAGTGGGAATTTGATGGCTGACTGTGAGGCGTCTGAAGCCCAGCACAAGCCTTGCGTGGAGTTCCTTCCTTCTTCTCTACAGGTCTATACCATAACCTCGGAGGACTCACCCGTAGTCTTTGACAGCTCTTACCCACCTGTCCTATCTACCGGGGGATTGTTTTTAAATATGTCCTCTCCTGCAACAACAGGGAGCGTGTGAAAGCCAGAAAGGTTGATGGAGGCAGAAGGTAAACAGAGGGTAAACCGAAGATGAGTTTAGAGGTCAAGCTAGAAAACTAATGGCGCTTATGGACTTCATTCGTACGTGTCAAGGCCAAGGAGTCTGGGCACGCAAGGACCCCAGGAAGAGGCTCAGTCTTCACCAGGCATGGGCCACAGCCCTGCCCTGCGGGTCCCGGTCCAGAGATGCTGATGGTCTCTGGCACTGTGTCCGTAATATTGCTGCTGCTGCTGCTGCTGCTCCTCCTCTCCTCCTCCTCCTCCTCCTCCTCCTCCTCCTCCTCCTCCTCCTCCTCCTCCTCCTCCTCCTCCTCCTCCTCTCCTCCTCCTCCTCCTCTCCTCCTCTGTCCCTTCCTCTCCTCCCCTCTTCCTCCTCCTCCTGCACCTGCTCTTCCTCCTCTTCTTCCTCCTCCACTTCTTTTTTCCTTCTCCTTTTTCTTCTTCCTCTTCTCCTCTTCCTGTTCTTCTCCCCTGTACTCTTCCTCTTTTACCTCCTCTTTCTGTTCTCTTCCTCCTCCTCTTCCTCTTCCACCTCCACTTCCTCCTCCTCCTCCCCCTCCTCCTCCTCTCCCTCCTCTTCCTCCTCTCCTCCCCTTCTATCATTACAAAATAATTCCAAACATTGATTTCTGTCCCGTGTGTGTGGAGGCATCAGAAGCACCCTTTCTAGAAAAGCCTGCCTGCTCTGGTGTCCTCGGTATCTCTTCTGAGCATCACACAAGCATTCTCTACTTTGTCCACTTGGCCTCTGTGGGGCATGGAGAGGAAGGGCCAGGCCCCTCCATGCGGCTAGAATTCAGTAGCATCTAAGCATTTCTACCAGGGTTCCTGGAATCATCATATTTCTCTTCCCTGGCTGCGGCGTGAGTTTTCCACGGATCTGCCTCTGTGGTGGAGCACTGGTTTTCCCTGTGAGCCTTCTTGTTCCCCCTCATTCCTGCTGGAGTGGGGAGATTCTCTAGAGGGTTGCTTTAGACCACTTCACTTGCTTCCTATCACAATGACCTTTGCAAACAAAAGACATAAAGACTAGACTGGTTACTTCGTTACGTTTTGGCCTCCTGGTTAGATCTCAAATAAATGCAACCTGCCACAGGTTTTATTTCAAGGTGTTCATGGTCACTTTTGATGACGGAACGATTGGTTATGCATTCAGACTCTGCCAGGGATGGGCGTGGGGAGGGAGGGGGGAGGAGAAGTGGGGGAGCCAGCAGAGGGGGGCAGGCCGGGAGAGGAGGCTCCCAGGCCCTTGGGGAACAATACCTTCTATCTCCTATTTGTGGTTTCGCCACAGGCAGTATCTGCGAAGTCCTGAACAGGGTCGGATCATTAAAACAAGCAAAAAGAGAGTTTTCAACTTTGTCATTGTCATGATAAAGGCGACGCACAGATAAGTCAGGGCACAGGACCCTTCATGTTGGACAATGTCACCGCTTCCCCCACTCTCTCAGGTGTTCCCCTCCCCCGCCCCACCCACCAGTTAAAATTATACACACACACATATACATAAAGTATACACATATATGCATACGTGTATATATACATATATGTATATGTATATAGTTTGTTTACAGAGAACTCATTGCTTTGAGCCGGAACAGTCTGTCTTACAGCTGAAATGTTTTGCACACACACACACACACACACACATACACATATATGCATACATACATACATACATAGATGAACATGAGTGTATATATCCAAAGAGAGAGACTGTCTAAGGATGTTCATGAAGGAAAATTCGTCTCTTTTCCCAATGCGTTCGGTGACTATGTTGAGCTCTTTTTTGTTTTGTTTTGTCAGTCGTGAGGCTTGAACTCAGGGCCTGGGCGCTGTCCCTCAGCTCTTCAGCTCAAGGCCAGCGCTCTACTGCTTGAGCCACAGCACCACTTCCGGTTTTCTGGTGGTTTATTGGAGATCAGAGTCTCATGGAGCTTCCTTCCCTGGGCCGGCTTTGAACCGTGATCCTCAGATCTCGGCCTCCTGAGTAGCTAGGATAACAGGCGTGAACCACTGGCGCCCAGCTGTTGAACTCTTTTATACGTTATTATAAATGGTAGTGCACAGATGACTACAGGTAGAAATGAATAAATTTCTCCTGCATGAAGATCACATGAAATATATTGAGGGGCTTTTTAAAGGAGATTAACCTTACTCTCCATGGGAATAACATTTTAAAAATTACATATGTAATTTAAAAATTGCATATCTTGGTTTCTCTTTTCATGGGGTTAGCATGTAGGAAGGAATTTGTGTCTATTTCTCTCTTTTTTTTGTTTTTTGCTTTGAACTGTACAAAACTTTTAACCAAATAGTTTAGAATTATATGGTAAAGGGCATCTGTGTATCTGATTATAATTATGTGTATGTGATGTGGTCCAAGCTTTGATAGTGTGGTTCCATTTTTTTTTAAAAAGGATATTAATGCCTACTAACATGTCATTAGATAGTAAAACTCCCTCTTCCTTCTTTTCTTCCTCTTCATCCTCTTCCTCCCAATATCCCCTGTGACCATTTCTGTTGCGATATAACACATGATACAAATATCTCTCAGACTCCTTTGACAAGTTGGGTCCAATATGGAACAATAGACACTGAATTCATCGCTCTGAAACAG
This sequence comes from Dipodomys ordii, assembly GCF_000151885.1. Taxonomy (NCBI): domain Eukaryota; kingdom Metazoa; phylum Chordata; class Mammalia; order Rodentia; family Heteromyidae; genus Dipodomys; species Dipodomys ordii. The sequence goes on along the minus strand of NW_012267297.1, from coordinate 4,473,263 downwards.
CAGTCATTCTGATAGAGAGAGAGACTATTTTGGCGAGTCTGCAGGCAGTGTTCAAAGACCCCTTCATAGAGATCTTGAAAATAGGCAAGTATCCTACACAGCATCCTTTACTGCCGGTCCAATAGCTGGGCTCCTGAAGTTTCTACATATGGCTTGGGGGGGAAAAAAAACCTAAAAAGGCCTCAGATTGTTAAGATTGTCATTATTTCCTTAACCACACTCCCCCCAAAAAAATCACACAGTCACTTGTTTATCAAATTATTCCTTCTCTTAACTTAAGGGTTAAGAAATGGTTCCGTGGAGTAGCTTAGGAGAGTTTTGTTTAGGCTGCCTTGGAAGATTTATCCTGGAAGAGACAGATCTTTTTGCTAATCCCCTTGATTCTTCCTGAAACCCCGATAGCTACCCCCTCCACCCCACCCCCCAAGTAGGGTAGGTAGGTGACATCTCCTGCCCTGGGCTCCTGACACACAAGGAGTCAAGCATCTGGGGAAAGTCAGGGGGTGCAGGCTGGCAGGCTGACTCAGAGACCAGCCATAAGACTGGAGTCTGGCGCTGTCAAGCCTCGGGTTATAGAAAGGCCAGAACAATGCTTCCCTTGAGAAAAAGGGGAGAGAAGTTTAGTCCAGTCACAACTCTGATGTAAAATGTAAATCACGCCCCCTGCATCCGGGGCCCTGTGCACTGTCTGAAAGGCTGGGGCTGTGGAGAGTCTTACTAGCAGCATTACTCTCTGGAACTATAAATAACAACATTGCCAGCCATAGTTTGGTGTTGTTCTTGGTTTTTTTGGTTTTTAACGTGAAATGAGTCCCACTGGTTTTGTTTTTGTTTTGATTAATAATCAGCACAAAAGGTCTTTGACATTTTTAACCCTTACGTGGGTGACGAGGTGCTGTTTGTGAATGAATGGCAGACATTTAACAACAAATGGCCATTTGCTGGCTGGCTCACGTTGTTTTCTCTCCCAGCGCAGACCCTGGGTCCCTCTTCCTGTATAACTCCTTTCAGGACATTTTTACCTCCAGTATTTAAAGGTTTTTGTCATCTCTGTCCTGTTTTTCCTCTGAGGTGATCCATTGAAATGGAGGACAATTTGGGATTAGAGAGATAACTTAATTACACGTCTTGTCACTCAAAAGAGGTCTTTCTATTCCTGAGGAAGGGAAGTAAAATTGCAACAATTATTGATCATGAAAGGCAAGGTGATTTTTCAGCCATCTTTTGGGTAGAAAGAGCTCATGGCCCTAGCTGCTTATGTTTTTCCTCTCATAAATCACTAGAAAAGTTTGAATACTTTTGTTCAAGTCTCTAAAATTCCACTAGTGTATTCCTGGCCTCTTATTTCAGGCAAGTGACACCTTACACACCATGAATGAGCTCTAGCGTCTTTTCTAAGTATTCACATGTTACAGAATGATTCGTACAGCTTTAATGCTTTATGTACTTCGTATTTATTGTTTTAGGCATTTAGTGTGAATTAATTTACAACTAATAGAATAAAATTTGAAGATAAGAAATTGCAACTGGCAGATGTCGTTCAGATGAATTCTGGCTCTGCCATCCAGCTATTCTATTACTCATAATGAAGCAATCTTATTTAGAAAAATTTCCGGGGGCCCTCTGCCAATAAGACATAGCCTAAATTTAGAGTAAAAATTTCAGTGGTTTACAATGATTAGTGAAACAGAAAAATCAAATTTTGAATTCTAAATTGCTGCAAAATTCAACTTTGCTGCCACATACTGTTTGTAATTGCTTTCTGCCTTGTTTACAAAACAAAACCAAAAAATAGTCTTATTAATACTTCTTACTTTCGACTCATTAAATCACTATACTTCTGAAATATTCTATGCCCCCCTAATAAAGAAGAAGTTGTGTCTTTATTACTGGCAGCAATTAAGTTACCTTCTGAGTTTTCCCTTATCAATTTTTTCATGTAAGTTATCATATAGTCTTTGTACAAAGGTTTGTTGTTGTTGTTGTTGTTTTCCTTTGTTGTTCCTGGGGCTTGAACTCAGAGCCTGAGCACTGTCCCTGAGCTTTTTCGCTCAAGGTTAGTGCTCTACCACATTGGAGGCACAGAACTACTTCTGTTTTTTTTTTTGTTTGGTTTTATTTGTTTTTTCGTTGTTGTTGTTTTGAGTGGTAATTTGGAGCTGAGTCTCTTAAGAGACTTTCCTGCCTGGGCTGGCTTTGAACCACAAACCTCAGATCTCGACGTCCTGAATAGCTAGGATGACAGGTGTGAGTCACGGGCACCTGGCATAGAAGAAGGTGTTTCATAGTGTATTTCCGTATGTGATCATGTGTAGTGCCCTATTTCTGGGCAGTTTTCCATACGATCTACTGTGCTGTGTGATATAAACATATCCTTGGTGCACAAAGTGGTTTCATTGTGAGTTTTTTTTTAACATGCATCTGCTGTGTGTTAAACATATTCACCCCCATCACCCTCTCAGCCTCCCTCTCCTTCTTTTCCTCCCCAAAATCTCTCTCCCTCAATAATCCTTATCTGATTTCCTTATATTTTCATTTTCTATTCTTAATACACCACAGCAAACCCTGCACCTCTCCTCCTTTACCCTCTTGTGTGCTCCTGCTAAGTATAGCTATTTGATAAGAATATTGATCCTAGCAGAGACAAGAGCCAGAGGGTAATGCAGAAGTTACAAGACAGGCAAATATCAGCTACTCAGGAGACTGAGAGGCGAGGTTTGTGGTTCAAAGCCAGCCCAGGCAGGAAAGTCTGGGAGATTCTCATCTCCAGTTAATCACCATAAAAAAAAAAAAGCTGGAAGTGGAGCCGTGACTTAAGTGGTACAGTGCCAGCCTTGAGCAAAAACAAGAAAAGCAAAACAAAAGAAACACTAAGGGCCAAGCCCTGAGTTTAAGCCCCAGGAATGGCATGCGTGTGCACGTGTGCGTATGTGTACATGTGCGTGCGCGCGTACACACACACACACACACACACACACACACACACGAAAAAAGAAAAGAAAAAAACACTTATAGCTGAGTGTCAAATGCCTGTATTATTCAAGCTAAGGTCCAGAAGATGGTGTTCAAAGCCTGCCCAGGCAGAAGAGTTCATGCGATTTTATCTATACCAGAAAAAAGACTGTGCTGGAGGAGTGGTTCACGTAGCGAAACACTGGCCTAGCAAGCAACTTGAGCAAATGTGAGGTCTTGAGTTCAAAATGTTGGTACTGGAAAAAAAAACACAACAATTTTTTAAAAGAGTTTTCTGACACTCTATTTATACGCAGCAGATTTGTTAATGAAATTTACATAGAGTTCTGGGTGTAGAAGTATCCTAGCCAGGAAAAAAAAAATGTTTGAAACCTTTAAGAGGGAAAAAAGGAAAGTATGAAGCCGAAAAATAAACAGAATAATTGAAATTCGTGGAGTAATGAAATGTATTTTTCTTTAATGAAGTGATCTGCTAAGCTTGCATAATTTGGATGACATATCAAATAGAATGGTTGGTTGTCTCATTCATTTCAATTGAAGCATTTGCATTCAAGCCTAATGTTGGTTTAATTCATTCACAAGGAATGAATGGTGGGTAGATCTTGAACAGACAATAGATTTTTAAATTCCTGATATTGATTAGCCTTTTTACAACAACCATACATTATGAAGGAGTCACGGACAATTCATCTTGCTAGTAGAAAACCTCAAAGCACCCAAAGTCCCAGAAAAGTAGTAAGCTCTTCGAATATTGTGCTGTTAAATTGTAGACAGAAAAGGTGTATTTTTGGCTCACAGTTTTGGAAGTTCCCATTCATGACTGGTTGGTCCTATTGCTTTTGGGTCCGTGGTTAAGTGCTCATCAATGTGTGCATGTGTGTGGAAGAGGAAAACTATTCACCTCATGACCAGGGAGGGAAAAGAGAAGGGAGTGGAAAAAAATGAATGCATGAATGGACGGATGAATTCCTAAACTATCTCCTGGAAAACACACCCCCTGACGATGAAAACACTTCCTGCTTAGGCTCCTCCCCTTAAAGATGCTACCTCCTGCTAGAGGACACCGCCCCTCAATAAAACTATCTGATGTCTTTAGTGAGACTTCAGCTCTCTTCTTATCTAACCCCCAGCATACCCAGAGTTGTAAAGTCATCTATCTTACAGTATTCTTTCTTGGGTTATTCATTATATTGCTCCTTACCTGGAACATGGTATCGTTCACTATCTACTTTTTTTTTTTTTTGGTCAATTGTGGGGTCTGATCTCTGGGCCTGGGTGCTGTCCCTCAGCTCTTCAGCTCAAGGCTAGCGCTCTACCACTTGAGCCACAGCACCACTTCCTGCCTTTTCTGTTTAGGTGGTGCTGAGGAATCGAACCCAGGGCCTCCTGCATGCAAGGCAAGCGCTCTACCACTGAGCCACCTTCCCAGCCCTCACTATCTACTTTGAAGCCAATGAATTAAAGGACTGGGTAGTTGAATGGATGAGTTTAGATAGGTCTTTTTGAGTTCTTTAGATAGGTCTTTTTGAGTTCGTTACCATTGAATCAGAAAGGTCATTTAAACCAATTTCTACATGATTTCCATGTATGAGTTAGAGAGTTATTGCATTCATTCATTAAAAAAATACCTTGAGTGCCTAGTATATATTAGGAATTTGCCTAGCATATGATTAGTTGTGTCTAACTCACCTAAAAGGATTAGAGTATTTGGGAAAAGAAATACAGGAAATTTTGGAAAATGGTTTATTATGCAGTCATATTTTTTTAGCATTAATCTTGGTGATGTAGATGCAAATAGTCAAAAATGACTGGTATACTGGACTCTCAACCAAGAATGAGACATGTCATTGGGTAACTAAAATAATAGGTTCCCAAATTTATTTTCAGGTGCTTGTGTTACAATTCTCGATGCTATGTATAGGTTACATGTGGGAAGAGGAAAAAAAATTAACAATGGAGGCAAAGCCACCGGTGAAATGGAGGTTTAGTTGTTTTTGTAAGAGTTCGTGGCTCAGTTTGGGGTTGGGCCAAGTCACTTCCATTATGTAAGAAGGGGAGGACGTGTAGAAAAATTACAAATTGTGTTTTTCTCCTAGTTATGTACCTCTTGTCCTCTTGTCATTTTAATACCTAGCGGCGAACCTTAATGATAAAGAGTTCACCCGTTCCAAGGGAATAATCAGTAGAAGGCACTGTATCCTAAGCTATAAGGTTAAATGTCAAAGGTTAAAACAGAGAAGGAGTATTTTTTTATTTTTGAAAGAAACTGCCAGGAAAATCAGGTGTGTTGTCCGCCTCCGAATTTGTATTTGTTCCATCTGCAGAATGAATTGAACTTTATACATGCCACTCTTTTGGAGAATACTTACAACCAATACTTTAAGCAGATGTTTGTTAAAGGTTGGAGTAGTAAATAGGTTGATTATTAATAATTAACTATGTAGAATTTTTACCCAACGTTACTTAACTCTGATCATCTTTGCCTCAAACAGAAATGTATGCCTTAAAAAAAAAATTAAAAAAAACTTAAGCGGGGCTTCCCAAATCCTTTGCATTGAAATTCTTAAAAAAGAAAGGTGCTAGGATCCTTGGATATGCTCTTCTGTGACACTAGTGTGGTAAGTTCCCAGCATGCTCTATTCTCCTGTGAGACTCGAAAGCTCTCTAGAGATGGGTGCATAGTCAAAAGGTTGCTGGGTGTATTATCTCCTCATTGAACAGATACTTTTGAAAGACTATTACCCTCAGAAGAGTTTTAAAGACTAGGTAAAATAGCTCTGAACAACAACAAAAATAAGTGTGTTTGCCTGGATCTTACACTGGGAGAGATGGACAACAGACAAAGAAGTGAATCTGAAGAATGTCCAGCGTTGTTAATAAATGACAATGAAGACTGAGACAGACAGGAAGTGGACATTTAGGAGGAGGAACCAAGAAAGTCCTTCCTGAGGACATTTGAGCAGAACTCTAAATGCAGTGAGACAGCCAGGAAAATGCTTGCCTAGGCCTTTCAGATGAAGAAGATCCCAACTGGGAAATACCTGTGTTTGAATCCAGGGTATATTAGTTTCCACGTGCTGTCACGAAATTTCACACATGTTCTGTAAGTGGCTTCCACAATCACATATTCCTTTTTACTTGTGCAGGTCAGGAGTTCTAAAGGTCAGGAGCTGGCAGGTTTGGGTCCCTTCTTGTTAGGTGCCCGGGGGCGGGGGGAGAGGAACATGGCATTCTGTTAGGGTATTAAAGCCACCTGTATTCCTTAGCCTCATCCCCCATCCGAAAGTTAAAGCCAGAAGTACATCTTCCTGATGCTTCCTTTTCTCAAGAGAGAGAAGGATACTTTTGTCAGAAAAGGCATCTTTTATGACTATGCTGAACACAGCAAAAGACGTAGAATAATCCAAGAGCCTTCCCTTGGTCGCAACCTGAAGAAAAGTCCATTTGCTCATGAAAGGCAGATGATGTGCCCACCTTGGGAGCCCAGGATCTGGGGAGGCGGGGTGGGGAAGCTTGTCATCCCTCCAGTGATTGGCAGCTCGGATGGCTCATCAGAATCAGTGGCGTTCAGTATTTCCTAAACCCCTTCAGATAACCACCATGTGTGGCCAGCAGGGTAGTGTCCTGATGTCCCCCCCCCCCGTGCCCTGCCCACGAGCGTGTACGTGCAAGACAAATGGAAGGCTTTCCACAAGCAGTGGAATCCTAAGGCCCCTGAAAACCTTTCCGTGAATAGCAAACGACCCCCCTCCTCCCCCCAATAGTCGACTTGTGTTTTGGCACACGGTCTCACTCTATAGCCCTAGCTGAAGCCTAGAACTCACAATCTTCCTGCTCTGGCTTTCCAAGTGCTGGCATTACAGGTGCGCGCCACCCACCACAGCAGAAGAATTATCCGTGACTCTTAAAATTACTGTCTCGTGTTTCGACCAGAGTAGCATGATGGTGCAGGGTTCCAGGGAAGAGTAAAATGAGGAGTTCCTTGCCTAAATCATGCTGGTTCCCATAGAAAAGGAGGCTCCTGCGCTCTTTCATTCATGTAACTCACTAGCCACAGACGTGCAGTAGACTGGGGATGGGCCTGGATCCATCTTTCTCAATCTGCTCTTTCTTCCTAAGTAAGCTCAGACCCTAAATTTATCGTCACTTTCTAAATGTATTTTCTGCCTCTCTGCTTCTATCATTGCTTCCGACAGGAGATTTTCTTTCTTTCTTTTTTTTTTTTAATCCCAAGATTTCCATTTGTCCTTCTTTTCCCTTCACATCCCAACTGGTCAAACACTCTCTGAAGTATTGCAGAAGGCTCTGTGTCCCTGTCCAAGGCCTGGGGACTTTTGCTACCATGTCATTTGGCCTCAGCCATCTTTCACGATTATTTCTCTTTTTATGTAAAATCGCCTCCGTCCGTTCATAAACTCCTTACAAGCAGAGAAACAGACAGTGGGAAAAGAAGAAGTCCTTAACAAGTATCTTGTGCAGAATAGGGGTCAGTAAACGTGTACCGAGGTCGGTTGGAGCTAGCCCTCCGTTCTTTTGAGACCATGTTCTTGGCCAACACGTACCTTTGAGTTGCAGACCACCGTTCTTAGTCTTCATTCCACGAGGCAGCAGAATGGCACCTTGAGTGACATTTGTCTGTCTTGTGCCAGCTTTTTAAGTTTGAGTTTTATTCATCGGTGGGTCTAGCATTTCACCCAGGAGTGACAAAATGAATCTGTGAATGAATTGATTAGAATATGTCTCAGCCTCGAGCCTCGAATGGTACCAAGGGGCTCCACCCACTGCCCGAGAGCCGCAGGAGCCCGAGACCAGGAACGCAACTGCCAAAGGACAAGGTGGAGGAACCTCAGAGGTCTTCCCACTGCCTGTGCACCTGTCCAAGATGGGAGACTGACGCCTTTAGGGTCTGGACACCACTTCAAGAATGTTATTGGTGATCTATCTATCTATCTATCTATCTATCTATCTATCTATCTATCTATCTATCTATCTATCTATCTATCTATCCATCCATCCATCTATCCATCCATCCATCTATCCATCTATCTATCCATCTATCCATCTATCTATCCATCTATCCATCATCTATTTAATACTAATATATATATAGTTTTGTTATCAGTATTATATATAATGGATGTATTTTATATGTGCAAACATGTATACATACAAACATGTTACAAACATGCATTTGTATCTACATGTATATACACATACATGTATATATACACATATCCATCCATCCATACGTATCTAAAACACGCACACACACACGCACACGCACACGCACACATATATATGTTAGACCTGGGGCTTGAACTCCGGGATTCAGCACTCTCAAGGTTGGTGCTCGAGCCACATCTCCACTTCCATGCTCTCAGTATTTGCACAGCACCATGGTTCAGGAACTGTTCATGCTCCAGTGTGGTGGGCGGATGGAGCACTCCAGAGATAAGTGGCGGGTGATTGATTTTTTTCCCTTTTTTTTACTAACTCGGTAGCCTACGACGGGAACATAACCACAGTTATTCTGATGTTTAGTGATTTAATGAATCTCCGTGCAATCCTTTAGCTGAATCTCCACCACGTTCAAATCCAGCACATTAAGAACCTTCCAAGTTGGCTTTGGGACTGGAATTGAAGTGAACTTGTAGTGATGGCTTTTCACCAGTGGCCGTCTGGCGTCAGGGCTAGTTGTTGTTGTGTGCTTTAGACCTGAAGCTCTTTGCTCCGTAAAACATTGCATATTGAGCATGCTCATGCGGCTGTATCTAGAATTAATTGATGTATTGAGACAGCCAGTCATTTTGAGAGGAGTCTCGGAGGCTGATCTATTATGTCTTCTTCTGCAAGTCCCCATCTATACCCTCGGAAATGATGATATTGGTAAGCGGGACATGGACTTAGCAAAGGCTATCGGATCTCCTTTTTGCTTGGATGGCTCAGAGACAGTTGTTCATAGCTCAGTTTTCAGACAAGGGGAGATGGATTACATTTGAGACCGCAGGGTACCAATTTATTAATTCCAGGAAGAATGGCCAGGCCCATGCAAACCACACACATTCAGGTTTATTATAACAAAGGGATAATCTTCTTATCCTTAAGCTACAGGTGAAACCAACCAATAATGGTCTTATGACTTGAGCTATTTGAAGTGTGTTTGGGGTATCTCTTCTTGCCAATGGGAGTCAAGTTTCCAGCTAGGACCTCAGAAAAGTAGTAGGTAAACAGCTCATGTTTAGGGATTCCCAGATTGGGATCCCAGAACCATTGAGATGAAAACTTGGAAGTATAAGCTCAACTTTGAGCTAAAACCATGGAGTCTGTTCACCTCAGACTCTTTCCTCAGTCCTTCTTCATAAGTTAGATGACACTTAGAACCGACCTTGGCAGCAGATTCAGAAGTTAAAAGTATTTGAAATTCAACGCTCAAGGCCCTCGCATCTGAAGTGAAGACAGCGCCAGTGGGTAGCTGGGGCCATCCCCTTGCTAATCCAGTCAACATCTCTACTCGGAACCTTTGTCTAAACACTTGTGGAGACATTTGATTCCCGTTGATGACCGGGGCCCTCTCTCTACTGGGGGACTGTGTACAGGTCAACTCTTAGAAGAAAGTATGTTTTCCATATTTTGGAATGGTAATTTTTATTTTAAGAAATAGAGGAGAGGAGGAAAGGGAGGGGAGGGAAAGGGAGGAGAGGAAGGGGAGGAAGGGAAGAGAGGAGAAAAGAGAGGAGAGGAGAGAGGACAGGGGAGGAGAGGGAAGAAGAAGGGAGGGAATAAGAGGGGAGGAGAGGAGAGGAGAGGGGAGGGAGTAAGAGAGGGAAGGGAAGAGAGAAAAAGAGAATCTCTCTTCAGAAAGCCAGTGCTTTACCCGAGTCTGTTTCCTTCCAAAGCTCTCATTTTCCCTTCTGTCCGACTATTTCTTACTCAGCTGCCTTCAGTCTTGGAATATTTCCTTTTGAAATTTCTCACATGAACAATGGTATTAGTCAACAATATCTAGGATTATTTGCTTGGAAATACATTTTGCCTTTCAGTCTGGTATATGTGAAGGAAGTGTTGGGGACTGAATACTTTCCTGCCTCCAGCCTCAAATAAGAATGGATGATTCTATAAACTCTCTTTGTTTATGGAACAAAAACAACAACAACAAAAAATACAGCATTTCCAAGGTCAGCTCAAGCTGTAAGTGCTACGAGAGAGGTTGTTTTCTTTTCTTTTAATAAATATTTCAACTCAATTCCATTTCTATGTAAAACTTCACAAAGGAGAAAAGGAACGTTTCTATTTAGCTAAAAATACTTGCCATTCATTTTTTTTTAACCTCAGATAATATCTGAGTCAGTGAAATAAAAAGAAAATGCTTCATTCTTGCTCAGTTATCTCAGCCCATTTTTATATAGGCCTTTGCTTATCAAAACAAACATCTTTCTTTGGATGGCTTCCTTTCGTTGAAAGTGTTGTAAAGGAGTGTCACTGTGCATCCAAATCTGAGCATTTCATGGGCTGTTATAACGAAGGTAAGAGAAAGAAAAATCGCAATTGTTTTTAAGAGTAGCAGTAAGGGTCACACTCATTCCATTCTTCCTCTTAAAACAAATCCCAAAACTTTTCTGTGAGGTAGGCCTGAGGTTCGTTGTGAGCCACCATTTCCACATTTCCCAGTGATAGGACAGTTCACAAGATGCCAACTTGTGCTGAGGCCAGTCATTTAGTTCATTTATTTTGATGAAGGAAATGTGAGTTATTGCCTGTGCTTTTAAAGTGCCCACCGTATTTGCAATTCATCAAGGCTTCTGTCTTCAAGGAGGTCTATCAAAGTGTAAAACTAGATGGGTAATTTTTTTTTTCCCTCTCCCCTTTCCTTTAAAATGGAATGCTCTTTCATTATGTACCATCGTTCTTAGGAGAATTCTCTTTTTTAAGAAGCCAGGATACAAGAGAGTGCTATATTAGAGTATTATTCTCACAACAAACAAGCCGGGTTCGTTGCTACCTGCTTGGCCATTGTTTCTGATTGTGTGTGCCTTGCGGTGGTATTTGGATAGTTTCCTGCTCTCTGCCAGCACAAAAAAGGCATTTCTGTGACAATGGGGCCTAACTACACAATGACGGCATTAAGGATTTATGTGGAGGTTTCATTATTTTCTCCTCTTTTGTTCCTCCCAGGATGTCTTCCAGGCGCCCAGCCTCTCCGTATGGGGAAGCAGATGGAGAGGTAGCCATGGTGACGAGCAGACAGAAAGTAGAGGAAGAGGAAAGTGATGGGCCCCCAGCCTTTCACCTTTCTTTACATGTGAGTTTTCCCACCCAGCCTCACTCCGAGGAATTCCAGCCAGTCCCTCTGCTGACCCACGAGACGGGCGGCCCCCGAACACCCACTCCTCAGCACAGTAGCATGGTAGGTTGCCTCCCGGGTGTCCACGGGGCCTACCTCGCCCCTCACTTTCCCACTACGTCTCCTCCTCCCCTGATGCTTTGCCCGTGCGATGATGGGTGACTAGCCATAGACAAGAGTTCACTCGTGGCATCTAGCGAGTTCCTCAGTGTGTAGGGAAGGAAATGGGTTCCAATAAGGAATAAATATATGTTATATATATATATATATATGTTTAAACATATATATATATGTTTATTTTAGTTCTGTTTTCTTTTTCCTTCAAAAAAAACAACAACAACCCAACAAACCTGTTTTGGAGACATGACTCCATGAGAGCGTAAACCGTGACGATGTAATACCTACCATAGGAACATCTTTAAAATTAGTCAGCGTGGAAGTGTGCCCTGTACTCTTCCTACTGAAAGGTTTATGATCAAGAGTGGAAGTGGACCTAAGGTCACGATTGGTAGCATGGTCAGTCAGTGCCTTTGGTGTTCTTGGTTTTGTTTGTTTGTTTGTTTTCCTTTGGCTTGGCTTCCAGACTGCATTCCGTGTTCCTTTCCACACTTGGAGTTTTGGACAAAATCATATGTCATAGTAACGATGATTTCCTAATGTGACCGCACTCATTGTGGTGTCTAAATCAATCCCAGGCTGGGCTGTTGTTTGACAATCCACTGATTCCCCGTTGCATGCTATTCTGCAACACTGGTTCTGTCAAATCTTATTATTTTTTCCCCCTCCAGAAAAATATTACATATCCTAAATATTCCCAGTGCTGAAATATATCCACTTATTCTTGTTATTAAATTACTTGCTGAAGAGTTAAATCAACAAAGGGAATTGAACAGCTCCCAGTAGCTACGTGATAGATATGACACTTTGACTTCCGAATTAGATTTAAATATTCCCGCCGAACATTTTAAAAGGCAAGGTGCAGTGGCTCATGCCTACAATCCCAACTACTTGGAAGGCAAGAAAGAGGAGGATTGTGGTTTGAGTCCAACCCACGCAAACTCAGCAAGATCGACCTTCAAAAGAACTAGATGTGGCCATCAATGCACACCTGTAATCCCGGCAATAGGAAAGATACACCTAAGAAGAACCGTAGTCCAAGAGTGGTCTGGGGAAAAAAATAGTATGAGACCTTGTGTGAAATACGAGTAAATGAAGAGGAGCTAGAGACATGGCTCAAGTGGTAGAGTACCTGCCTACCAAGCAAGAGGTAGTGAGTTCAAACCCAGTGGGAAATAAAGAAAATTAAGCTTCACAAGTCACAATTTCTTGGAGCAGTGCAGTTTTCCCACCATGAATATTTTTACCGTCATGCATGCACCTCTTACCCAGTAAACCCTTCTTGAGAATATCATCTTAACCTGTCATCTGCTTTCTATGCAAAGAAGTGGAAACTCAGAGAGATTAAATAACTCATTCCAGAATATAGCAGTAAATGGGAGAGCCAGGCTGTACCCGGGCAGTCTGGCGCTGGATTCCATGATGATGAACCTTATCTGCAGCTCTCTCAAGAAACCAGGTGTATGGTTTCATAGTCTCCCTGTCGTTCCTTGGTAAATTAAGTCATGTATCTTATCAATCCTCCTCATTCTTTCCACTGCAAGTTTGGATTCGTCAGATGACTAGTCTTTTTGCCTTCTTTTCCAAAAGGAGAAGAAAAGGGAAAACAGGTGAACAGGGAAAGGGAACCAGACCCTCCACTGTAAAAAAAAAAAAAACAACAAACCAATCATTACTGTGATGCTTTCCCTCCCCGCTTAAGATTGTCCATTGCTTTCTCTCAGGGAGCTCTGGGCAGAGAGTGGCTCCCAGGGAGACTTCCAGTCCAGATCCGCAGGGTAGAATCTCAGTGGTCACAACCAGAATGAAAATCTATAAAGGGGAAATGATTTTAGCCACACTGGAAGCTGGGAAAGTATATGAAGGATGAGAACATTAAAGCATATTCAAAAGGAATGTCTCATCAAGCTACAGAACAAAAGAGTAGATAGAGAACCAAAGTAATGGTGAAGATCTGCCCCTCTTGAACTTATTGGCATCTCCATACACAGGATTCACTCCTGTTTCCTGCCGACGCTCGCTGCCGTGGTTGTTCATTTTATTACGACTTGGAGATTGCACTCAGGACTGTGTGCTGGCCACGCCTACTCTACCACGGGAGCCCTTTCACCATTGGTTATTTGCCAGGTGGGATTTCACTTCAGGCTTAGGCTGGCTCCAACTACAGTCCTCTTGTTTGTGCGTTTCTGTGTCACTGCCTGGGGGGGGGGGGGGGGGGGGGGGTTTGAACAGCCTTGGGCCACCCTGCCCAGCCATTGGGCATCCCCATAACTGGGAACTCAGTTTACACTTTGCTGCATACACCCATAGTTAGAGATCAAGTCCAGTAAACTCTGCTCAGGTAGTGTCGGCCCTCTATTCCCTCAGTGTCTGTCTTCTAAGTAGCTGGGATTATAGGCTTGAGCTCCAATGCCCGGCAGGACTGGTACTCGCTGTTACTGTCCGTGTAACTGATTTCTGGGTTTGAATCTTAACTGGGGTACTCCTTGCTTTGAACCGCTCTTGAGCTTGACGCAGCATCCGTATGACCCCCACATTTCAGAGTGTCTGGAATTCATCCTTCTACCTTCCACCATGTGTGGCTCCTTGGGAAGAACAAAAAACAAAAATGAAATAAAGTAAAAACACCAAGAACAAAAAACAAAACCCTAAAACATGATTCTGCATCAAACTACAACTGCAGTTTCCTCTTATACCCCGTCCTGCCACCGATTCCACGTTCCCGTCTGCCATTCTCTGCACTTGTGTTTCTGAGGCCCCAAAGGACACAATGTTCTTGTTTTTACCCGGAAAACTCTTCTCCCTTTTGGAATTTTACATTCCAGGGAAAACTCAGGTTAATCATCTTTCCCTCACAAGAATGGATTCACGATGTAGCATTTATTAGATGCTTTCTTGTTAATTTTCCAAGGAAGGGTGGTTGGTGAATTGTTCATTTATCCATAATGCTTTTCTCATATAATACATGCTTTTTGTTTTTTGTTTTTTTTTGGGTCAGTTGTGGGGCTTGAACTCTAACCGGGCCTGGGCACTGTCCCTCAGCTCTTCAGCTCAGGGCTAGCACTTTACCACACAAGCCACAGCGCCACTTCTAGTTTTCTGGTGGTTGATATACATATATACATATCTATATATTTGGTATTGATATCTATATTTATACAAACATATCTGATATTTCACATGTAATAGATACTCAATTTATGATGATTCACTGAGTGGTAGCCTTGATATGGATGAATAAGTAGTAAATATTCTGAAGGAAAATTCTTGGTGACTGTTGACTCTTTAGGATTTTTATTTTTGTCTAGAAATTTTAGAACAAAAATGCTATTTAACAATGTATAACCAGAAAGAGGAAAGTCCTGATTTCAGCTCTGAAACTGATTAAGATATTTTTTTCCTCATTTATCAAAATGATTGAGTGTATTTATAGTATTGTAATTCGACATGAATATGTTTTCTTTTTTTGGATACTAGACTATTGTCCTTTTCACACAATAGGTTCTTTTATTTCAGTAAGGAAATGCATTCTCCATTTTTTTCCTATTCAGTGTCTTTGAAAACAGAATGTTTCAGAGTCTTTATATTGTGAAGTTCAGTTTAAGAACACAGGCATATTTCATTGCCTATTTGTGTGTGTGACAGTCATATTCCATTCTTAAATGGAGAAGAAAGACTTTGGGTCGTGTATATTTTGTATTGCCTGAATAGATTAGAAATCCATGGAAAACTGAGTAATGGTCCCTAAGATTCTGAGTTAAAGGTACAGAGAGAAGCCTATAGCATAAAATATCACAAAACTAAATAAAATAACTTACAGAAATTCTCAAACCTCTTTAACCAGTATGAATTTTAAGAGTGCATTTGTATTTGTGATGGTCTTACTGGATTTACGCAATGCATGCAGATGAGCTGTCTTAAGCACCATGCTGACAAATGTTCATCAAATGTTGTTAAATTTCTAATCTAGAATACCAGGCGCAGGTTGTTGTAAGGTCTATGAGAAAGACGGATTCTGTTAGCTCCTTCAAGAAAGCTGTCATAATGTGGTCAAGTCATGAACAGCCAAATTGCCTTTCCATATCATCTCTGAAAATTCAAGTGAGCTTCTGATTCTATTACGCAAGGCAAACCACCCTGAGCCGTATTCCTATTGGCGATCAGATTTCCCCTCATCCTCTTTGTCATTGGTTTTGATTGGATTTTGTTGTTGCTGTTTCTGAATGGCTTCGAAGTTTCTCACTCCTCTTTCATGACAGTTCTGATACAGATGGGTTTATTGGAGGATGCAAAGAGCTGTTTGGGATGTGCTCTCTTGGCGATCAATATGAATAGCTACAGCGTCAGGAGGGGTGCAGGGGACTGCAAAGAGAAAGCAGGGAGCAGCAAAGCCGCTCAGTGGTGGGCATGGGGGGGGCGCTGGCTTTCTGTCTGGTTACATGCTAGTTCTCTTGTCGAGATTCTTGTTCCGACGTCAAATGTGATGTGAAATGAAAGTCTCGACCACCTGTGGTTTCTGAATAAATCACCTGTCCTTTTTTATTTCCCCCTAAAGAATATTCTATCTCAAACTCAAATTCCCTTTTGACTTGGTGAGCCTGTTTTTGGTGAAAGGGAGCAGCAGTATATGTCCAATTTTTTTTTTAAAGTGGTTTCAGTAGCTTCATGTAGAGGTGTTTGGGTTTTATTATACAACCATTATACGTGTCTGTATGCTTTATCTTTTCGGATGGCTTCAGATTTTACACAGGTCTTACCCCAGGGCTAGACAAGTACCATATCATTGAGCTAGACTCCTTGTCCCTTATCTCTTTGTTGAGATGGAAACATAGAATCTCACTGTATTACGCAGGCTGGTCTTAAACTTGTTGACACAAGAAATCCTCCTCCTGCAGCTTCCTGAGGAACAAGGACCACAGACCCAGATGCCTGTATGTGACTATGAGTGTGTGTGTGTGTGTGTGTGTGTGTGCGTGTGTGTGTGTGTGTGTGTGTTTCTGCGCGCGCGTGCGTGCACCAGTCCTGGGGCTTGAACTCAGGGCCTGGGCACTCTTCCTGAGATTCTGTCCTAGAGGCTAGTGTTTTACTGCTTGAAACCCAGTTCCTCTTCTGGCTTTTTGGTTGTTCATGGGAGTCTCATAAACTTTCCTGCCCAGGCTGGCTTTGAATATCAGTTCTCAGATGTCAGCTTTCTGGGTGAGTCACTAGTATGAACCGGTATGAGCCACTGGTGCTTGGCTTTTTTGTTTGTTTGTTCCCCCAGAGAACTCTTGGATTTAGAAGTGTGATGATTTTTTGTGTGTCTTATTTAAAGCTTATATTGATGACATTTTCCTGGAATTGTAAAATATGCTGCATGTGCATTGTCTTCTTCTAACAATATGCTTTACTGTAACATTAATGCGTTCAACCCTCTCAAGAACCCTCCTCACAGTGTGTCTCATAACAGAATATTCAGTTCCTTTCTGAAGCCCACCAAAAGAAGAAAAAGGTAGTTTTGTAGTGTAAATCTTTTCTAAAGCTTAGCTACAAATCTGAGACCTGATACCACAGCAAAGCTAATATATGAAATCGAGACATCATCACCCAAGTAACTCAGTGCTTAAAATCAAAGTGTGCTGTTTGCTTGGCCTTTGATATTTAAGACAGTATTCTGCACGAAATTTTATTCAGGAAAATTTGAGAAGAACAAGACAACTGTAGCTATCCTAATCGAGAATGAGGGACCCACGCAGGACTTTAGAAATGAAGGTGTGGGAAAAGGTTCCTATTTGTATATGATGCTTTTCATAAGGTTTTTAAAATTGCTGGTTACCTTTGTGCGTGCAACTTAGCATAAGTTATTGTGATTCGGTGGTGCACACCGTGGTTAGAGCTGTGTGGCTTATTGTGCCAGTTCTAATAATGACAGCACCATTGTTTAGGGAGAGCCATTTCTTACACTCTAGACAAAAGTGTAATTACTTTTGAACGATGTGGAATGGGCTCAGCTTAATAGCATGGAGAGTAGATTCAAAGAGATTCAGATAAAAAGTGAGTTTGGAAGCCATACGGGCTGGGTGGCAGTATGAAATTACGATCATCGGCAGTGTAATTCTGCACACACACAGACTCGATTTCGCACAGTTTATCTACACACTGTTGTTTCTGAAAAAGATAGGCTTGCTTATCTGAACCAGGCCAATTCAATTTTGAAACAAGGTGAAAATGGTTGACAAGTTTGTATTTGTGTGTGTGTGTGTGTGTGTGTGTGTGTGTGTGTGTGTGCGCGCTATGGTAAATTGATGTTTATCATACAATGAAATTACATTGCTACAAGCATTATTTCTGAACAGGTTGTCAGGTAGTATCACAAGCAGCTGTTTATCTAGATATAATCCCAGGGTTGTGTTTAAATATAAGTAGTTCAATCTTTGTACGTGTATTGTTTGAGGAAATTACCCCCAGGGGCTAGAAGAAAGGAGAACAGAGAAACACAATCAGTTGGGGGCCATCAATGAGACCAAATGAGTTTGCAATCAATCACTGTGCCCTATTGACACTTCTTGCCATTCAGCCAGTGGGGGGAGGGGTGTCTAAGGTTGGGAAAAACCTGGATTGATATGACTTCCACAGTATTGGAAGGACAGAGTATGAAGTTACCTGGGCCTTAAGGAATTAATGAACATCAGCTGGGCCCTGGATTACAGCTCACGCCTGTAATCCTAGCCACTCAAGAGGCTGAGATACAAAGCTAAGAGTGAGTACAAGGCCCTGAGTTCAAGCTCCAGTATCACCAGTACAGAAGAAGGAGAAAAAAGAGAAGGAGGAGAGAGAGGAGAAGGAGAAAGTAATGATTTTTAGGTAGGCATAGTGGCTAATGCTAGATACTCAGGAACCTGAGATGTGTGGATCAAGACTGGAAGCCAGCCCAGGCGAGAAAGTATGTGAGACTCTCACCTCGACTTAACCACCAGAAAAAGCCAGAAGAGGAAGTGTGGTTCAAGTGGAAGAGCACCACCCTTGATCAAAAGTGCTCAGGGGAGCCGGGCACCAGTGGTAGCCCACGCCTGTAATCCTAACAACTCAGGAGGCTGAGATACGATCATCTCATCGTGGTTCGAAGCCAGCCTGAGGAGGAAAGGCTGTGAGACTCTTATCTCCAATGTACTCAGAAAAAACTCAAAATCCTGGAAGTGGAGCTGTGGCTCAAAGTGGTAGAGCACTAGCCTTGAGCAAAAAGATGCTTAGGGACAGCGCCCAGGCCCTGAGTTCAAGCCCCAGAACTGGCAAAAAAGAAAGTGCTAAGGAAGACTCTTAGGCACTGAGTTCAATCCCTACTACTGGCGCACACACACACACACAATAAATATAATCACACATAAAGTAATACTATATGAAGCTGTGAGATTTCTCAGGACAATAAATAAGGCTTCCCTCTTACCTACCCCACATATAGCTAAAGATGGACACAATGGACAAAATAGACTTGCTTTAACCATTCTGCCTAATGAACCTTAATGTCTCTCATTGACTAGAGACTGGCAGAAAGATTCAACTGCAGACCAAGTCTGCAAGAGTCACAACCAGTCTCTTTCCTCTTGTGGGTTTTTGTGTGCTCTAGATGATCAGAAACACACACAAAACCCACCCAAATAGGATGCCAGGTATTGCAACCGATAAAAGAAAGTCTCAATTGAACATGGTGGTAGGGCTCAAAAATCTATGCCTTTGGGCTGGGCAGGTGGCTCAGTGGTAGAGCACTTGCCTTGCATGCATGAGGTCCTGGGTTCAGTTTCTCAGAACCACATAAGCAGAAAAAGCCAGAAGTGGTGCTGTGGATCAAGTGGTAGAGCGCCAGCTTTGAGCTGAAGAGCTGAGGGACAGCGCCCAGGCCCAGACCTCAGGCCCCATGACTGACAAAAAAATGAATAGATAGATAGATACATAGATACATAGATACATAGATAGATAGATAGATATAGATATAGATAGATATGCATTTGAGATGGTTCTTGCAGAGAACAATCTTGGGGTACTGAGGAGACTTAACTCATGCTTGGGCTCCATTATCATGAGTGTAAAACTTGATAGAAGAATATGCTTTTGTATTCTCCATTAATTTTTTTTTCTCAGAAAGAAATTAACAAGTCACTTGGAAAAAAGGAAAAAAAGCAAACACCACTTGTAGGGTGAAGCTCTGCCCACAAAATGTAGAAAGGTTGGTAAAAGGTGTCTCCCAACAATTGCAGCTTCCTGGACCACCTTTGCCTGCAGTGGAAGAATGATGACATACTCCGCTAGGACACTGGACAGAGCAAAGACGCAAAGAATCAGGGAGGAGAGCTCATCTGAATAGTGTGTTGGCTCTGTGGAATGGCACGGAGCTCACCCATAGCTCTTCTCTCGGTAGTCAGTCCTGTGTCTGCAGAAGAAGACAAAAAAAAAAAACCAAAACCAAAACCGTGCATGCTTGGAAGTTAGAAACCATGTAAAGCTTGGTCGCAATCCGAGAGGGTGTTCTGTCTCTTGGATATTTTATCTTGAGTCCTCCTGTACTTCTCCCCCATTGCTTCCTTCTCTAGCTATTCCTCTCTCTCTCTCTCTCTATCAGTCTGCCTCTCTCTGTAAGGAATCATTCTTCCCAGATTCTCTCGTGGAACTCAATAGACTCGTTGTCAGGAGAGGCACTGGGGAAGAGAATCAGCGCCATTGTCCCCCGAGACGGACTTCCTTCCTGTTCGCATGGATTGGCGTTTACCAGGGTTCCAGAGCCTCTTTCACCAGCTGAGATGTTTCTCGCTGCACGTGATACCTAAAAATGAATGGCTTTGATGATAAAGTGGGTACTGGTTTTACAAAGCATCGACAGTATAGTCAGATCTTCTCAAAAGCTAAACCAACCCGGGCTCCAGTGGCTCATGCTACGCCAGGGGGCTGAGATTGGAGCATCAAGGTTTGAAGCCAGCCTGGGCAGGAAAGACTGTGAGACTCTTATCTCCAGTTAAGCATCAAAAAAAAGCATGAAGTGGAGCTGTGGCTCAAGTGTTAAGAGCACCAGCCTTGAGCTGAGGGACGGCGCCCAGAACTGGCACTAACACAGACACCAAGGAACACATTGTGTTTCTTCAGGTTGTTGGGAGTTTATTTGGCTTGCATGATCCTTATTGGAAATTGGTTTTTGTTTTTATGATCCCTACTTAGTAACACATGACTCAGAACTCTCTGGGTTGGTGCCCCAAATTACCTCTTGAAATTGTGCATAGTGCACTTAAGTGTCCATGAGCTAGCTTTTTAGGGGACACTTGTATACTAGGGGTTGAGGCTTGAACTCACAGCTTTGCGCTTTCTTTTTTCAACTGCTATTGTAAATGTGATGTACAGAGGAGTGACAGCTGTGGAAGATTTCTTTTTGGACAATGTCTCCCCTTGGCTCACTCTCCCCCAGTTCTCCACCCCCCTCCCTCCCCTCCCCACAAGTTGTGCAGCTCATTTTCCACATAGTGTCTTTTCGCCCTGGCTTAGCTCCATCACTCACAGCTAGAATTCTGCCACGTGAGCCACACCTCCAGCTCCTAGTCACCTGTGTTCTACTTCTACATGGGTCTACTTACCTTGCCTTCATCATAAATTACCACAGAGCATTTAGTGCTATTTTCCATTAGTTCTGTTTAGCTCCATTTTGTTTCAGATTACTTTTTCTCAAACTTGAGACTTAAAAGAATAAAAACGGAAGTGGCTCTGTGACTCAAGTGGTAGAGTGCTAGCCTTGAGCAAAAGAGCTCAGGGACAGCCCCTGGGACCTGAGTTCAAGCCCCAAAACTGACGGACAAAAACCAAACAAAACCTAGAAATAGAAATGCCATATATCCAGCAAGCCTACTACTAAATACGTACCTGGAAGACATGAGGTCATAATGTCAACTGTCTGTACTGGTGTATTTATTTCAGAGCTATACATACTAGCCAAGATATGGAATCAGCCTAGGTGTCTACCAACAGTTTGAATGGACCCCCTAAAAAAGAATAAAAGTAAAATATAAGAGCTAAGAAGGACATCATTTACCAAGCAAGAAAGTAATTTTGATATTACTGTCACTGTATTAACATCAATGACAGTATGTATAATATTAGTATGCCCTTGTCATTATTTCCTATTTTATACTTGTAAAGGACAGTCACCTGAGAGACTCCAAAGGAAACAGGAATCTTGCAGTGTTTGGAGCCAATTTCTGGAAACTACACTAAAATCTGGGAGAGCCATGGGACTTCAAAATATTTCAAATGATGCCTTCACTGTATTACTTCTTGGGTATATCAAATATATCCAGTGGCTCATTGTACCTAAAAAAAAAATAAAAAGCACCAAAGATATCTTATGAAGCAGTGCCATTAGAAAGTACAGCCATTCATCCTTCAGTAAGAACTAAAGAAGGTGAAGTCTGTGTGTGTGTGTGTGTGCGTGTGCGCACGTGCGCCAGTCCTAGGGCTTGAATTTACGGCCCGGGTGCTGGCCTTGAGCTTTTATGCTCAAGGCAGGCATTCTACCACTTGAGCCACAGCTCCACTTCTGGCTTTTTTTTGGTAGCTAGTTGGAGATTAGAATCTCATGGACTTCAACTCATGATCCTCATATCTCAGTGTCCTAGCCATCTAGGATTACAGGCATGAACCACTGGCACTGGGCTAAATTTCAGGCTTTAAATGTTATTCAAATTCTTGCTCAATAAGATCCAAAAGGCTCACAATTGTACTAGCATAAAGCTGCTGTATCAGTCATCTTTCAACACGATGCCCATTTTGACCATCCAGTGCCTCCCCTCCTCTCCTTCCAGCTCACTTTCGAAAGCAAATTCTGTTCTCTTAAGCAGAGAGGATGGCCACTGGCATTTGAAATAGGAAATAAATTATCAGGCTAACTGAAGGTGACAATTAGAAGTGGTCCATTTTGCTCCTGTGAGCTAGGGAAGCATGCATTTTAAGATTTTCCCCATATTTGGGGGTGACCGATGTAGAGACCTACGTGAGGAGAGCGACCTTGGCTGGTGACATCACATGATAAAGCAAATGAGTACACGTGACTCGTGTTCATCTGGAGTCTTATCTAGGGAAGAGTCCTTCTGTGTCAGTAGGACTAACAGCGTCTCCAATCTTAGCTCTTAGAACCCGACCCCAGCCTGTCTCCAGGAAAAACAGTCCATCTTACATGTTGAGGTGTTTGTCAACAAATAGGTGAGAAAAGGAATAGTTCAGACTAGGAAAATAGTCATCAAGACTAGAAAAATTATCTAGAATAGAAAAAAATGATCTAGACTAGAAAAATAAAATAAATCTAGAATAGAAAAACAAAGATCGAAGGGTTAATAAACACATTCGTGTGGATTTAGCTTATCTACTTATAGGTAAGTATGTGGGGTGGTGTGAAGTGTATGCAGTTGTCTTGAGTGAAATACAAGAGAAGTTAGCGTAACTCCTCCGAAAGGCAAAGTCAAAGTGCAGCAGAATAAACCACCAGGAAGTCGGGGCTCCACAGAAGTGGGGTGCGGTAGGCCAAGGAAGAGGAGAAGAGCGGGAGAATGCAGTCAGCCATCCAGTCGTAGATCCCACAAAATGAAGAAGAGCCGGGGAAGGGGAGAGGGGGGAGGGGGGAGGGGAAGGGGGGGACATGGATCAAGGTAGATATTGTATTCATCAACTGTTTACTTCAATGGCAGCTCCTTTGAACAACTACTTAAAAATAATAATAAAAAGCAGCAAACACACACACACACACACACAATTTAAATAGCATTAAGCCAGAAAAGAGACAGGTGTGTAAATAAACCAAAGGATATCATAAGTGACTTTGTACTTCTGTACAAATGTATAACAGGGAGCACATACAAATTTAAAACCCATATAAAATGAGTAGTTGGAAAAGTAAATTACAATCCTTTATATATATTTTATATATAATACTTTATATATTATACATATGTATACATATATATGATATATTATATATATGTGATATCTATCATATATATAAGCATATGACATATAATATACACTATATAAAATATAATATCTAATGACATATAATATTATGTATGTGGTATATGATATATATTACTATAATGCTCCTGGGAGCTACTCCCTCAGCCTCTCCAGATCCTTCCCTCTATCTGTGTGAACACCCCTCACGGAGGAGCAGCGGTTGTGGAGTTGTGACCAGCATCCATTTTCAGGCTTTGGGAGCAGTGGCTGGCAGACTCTGGCACCTGAGACATACTTTTGTGATTCCACGATTCTGGTTTCCCCAGAGTTACCCGTAGAGGCCGTACAGAGAACCTTGAAGCTCCTGGGTGAATCTCTGGTATAGCCTACCTTCCGTCGGGCCTACAACACCCAGCCGTGGGCGATTCCCAAGAGTCAGAGCTCTTTGGAATAATACCCCAAGTAATGGTGTCAGCAAGGTGGATCCCTCCCAGGTTTTCTGGACACACCACTCTACACTGACAGGCCAATCCCGTATCAACTCACGCCGTTGAGCATCTGTGACCATCCACCCTGAGGTGTAGCTGGGAAACAGCCTTGGGTACCAGGCATCACCCGGGAGCTGACTGCCAGCATGGGGGTTCACCCATTCTCTCCTAGGGGTGGAAAGCCTAAACCCTCTTAGCAGAAATACATTTGAGAGTGGCAGGTAGAACAATCTTTCCTTGATCAGTTTTTCCCCCCATCCTAACTCGGAATTTATCTGTATTTTTTTAAAGTAAAAATGATGATTAAGTAGTTGGACAAAGAGTTTACAGTGATCAGAAGTCTGGTCATCAGTACAGTGCTTGTAAGTCACTAGCACTTCTTCCTTGGCTTCAGGCCTGTTTTCTCCCTCCCCTTCCTACCTTCAAGTGGCTTAGTGGAATTACTTTTTTACATAACGTATGTTAAATATAATGACTGTGTTTGTTCCCCCTTCTCCCTCTGTTCCTGTGCCCCCCCCTCCCTACTTCTGGCTATCCATGGGCCATTTGACGGTTTCAGAGGTGAAATAAAAAGTTCTGTGTGGGCATGTGCTTTCAAAGGGTTATTTGCTGAATCTTGCAGGTAATCAGTAGCGTGTATTGGAGTTTGGGCTAAAGACAGCATAGCAGAGCTGTTAAGCACTGTCAGGTACTCGGTAGATTCTAAATGCTTTTTTGTAATATCTGCCTGGCATTTTGGCCAAGGAGGCAAATTTCCTTAACTTTATTTTCGCCATCTGAGAAATAGGAGCAAGAACAATCACATCTAGCTCAGAGGGTACTTATCACACTTAAGATCATAGGAGGCCCCCATCGAAAGTTAGTTTGATAGTTTAACAAGTACCCAGAGAAATGTTTAAATTATGTGATCTAGGGCAGAAGTGGCATATTGTATTAACTGTCAAATGAATTCAATATTCATTTAAGTTCCTCCAAGAAATGCCTGAGCTAGGAAAAGTTTTAAAAACCTCTTATTTGTGTGTGTTTGCTTGTTTGTTTGTTGTTTGCAGCACTGTGGTTTAAACTCAGAGTCTTGCATTTAGTAAGTGGTGCTCTACCACTTGAGCCATGCCCCCGATCCAGCTTTTTGCTGGTTATTTTGAAAGGGAATCTAGCAAATTGTTCTGCCCAGCCAGCAGCTGATTTTTCGCTGACTAGTTCAGTACTAACGACCCCGCACCAGCACTATCACCCCAAAAACTCTCCCTAAGCAACATTAGAACAGATGACAGATGCAATGATGGGGAACCTAATATCACTCATAAACTGAGCTTGCGCCATCTTCCCAGTTATACACCCAGTATAGTATTGCTGTGTTTTGTGGCCTCTCTACACCTGATTGAATAATATTATTTAATATTCACCTAAGCTGAATAACAGAACTCTCCTAAATGACCTCAGGCCTTGGTGAGTACCTATCAAACAATACTGTATTTCATGAATAGCTTCGAGTCTGGCTTGGAATACAATGCTTTGTTGTTTTTGTTGTTGTTGATCTTAGGCTTGAACCCGGGGCCTGGACACTGTCCCTGAGCTCTTTCGCTCAAGGCTGGCGCTCTACCAATTTGAGCCACAGCTCCACTTCCGGTTTTCTGGTGGTTTGTTGGAGATCAGAATCTCACAGACTTTCCTGCCTGGGCTGGCTTTAAACGGTGGATCCTCAGGTCTCAGCCTCCTGAGTAGCTGGGATGGTGGGCATGAGCCACCAGTGCCAGGCTGATGACTGCATTTTAAAAAGAACTTCATTTTTCTGATGGAACTTTCTTATGACTTATATGCTCATTTTCAAGACATGATTCTTATGTGTGTTTTCTGGTTTTATGAATGACAGTATTTCCTCTGTTACGATTTACCTGTCGATTCACTCAGATTTCTTTTTGGTTAGGAATTTTGGAGTTTCTTCCAGGGTCTCGTTCCTTATTTATTAGTAGTGTGTTCATTGCTTTGTAACTCTTTGATCTCTCTTTTCGAATTTACCCACAAGAACATCTTGAGATGAAGTAGAAAGGGTATGAGAAGAGAAAGAGGCAAAATAAGAGTGGGTTTTTATAATATAACAGCTCGCTTGTCAGAAATCTGACATACTGTAACTAAAACTGACATACCCAACCAAAATATCTGTATTTCCAACTGCTAATTCCCAGGGCTTACACATATAGCTCTGGATATATTTTTTAGGGGAGATTAAAACTTTGCCTTGCCTCTTTCCTAATGGGCTGATGTGATCATTAAAAAAGAAAAAGAAAATAAAGAAGAACATTTCTGGTCATAGGACCTGGGTTTCCTTACGTCCTCTTCATAGATACTATAATTATTTTTGTTTTACAAAGATAGAAACATGTTTCCTCTCCTTTTTTTTTGCATATGGTGTTTTTTTGTTTTATGCAAAAAAGAACTACACAGATGACATTCTTTTTTTAAAAAAAAAATCCAAATTTTATTCAGTTTTACATTCTTGGGTTTATAACACTGGCTATGTCTAAAATGTCCTTACCTAAAACATCTCACTGTTTGATTACTTGATCCAGACCGGAAAAGATATCTGTCAACCTTGTTGGGGATAATCTGTAAGCAGAGCTCACCGAGACAAGCTTTGGACACTCATCATTCTCAGAGAGCAAATCTTGAATCGGGAAACATTAGTGTAATCGCTGCACTTGACAACTTAACACGACAGATTGAAATATAAAAAGCTAGGCAAGTGGGATCGCTGGATTATCTAAGTCTCTGAGAGTCTTCTCTTAAATTGGGGGGGGGGGGTGACAGAGCATTTTGTATGGCGTTTGTCCTGGCATTATGTTTCCAGAGATTAGCGCTGAGCTGTGGTAGTCTACCTGGGTGCTAAGAAAGGGGGAAGGAAATTGCCATCTGGATGGGGAGGGGAGAGGGTATGGGGGGGGAAGGTGTATGTGGGGGCTTTGTCATGGCCCTTAGAGAAAGTGATACACAGAGCAAATCAACTTGAGCATGTCCCTGTACAGCAGACGCTTGCTTCACAGCCTCCCGGAGCTGATATTACTGCTTTATCTTGTCATACTAAATTAAATGACAGCACACTGTTAACCTGTTCATCTGGGGAAATTGCTGCCTAGAAAGGGAGATGGTATTTAAACAACCTCTCTCTCTCACTTCCCCCCTCTCTCTCCATCCCTCCCTCCCCCCTCTCTTTTCCTCCCTTCCTCCCTCTCTTCTTGTTCTCTCTCTTCCTCCTGCTTCTCTTTCTCTCTCCTTCTCCTCTCTCTCTGTCTCTCCTTCACACACGTACACACTCTGAATTCTGGGGTTAGGTTGTAACTATTTTTAAATGATCATAAAGGATATATTTTGCTGGCCGATGCCGGTGGCTCCCACCTGTTCATCCTAGCTACTCTGGGGGCTGAGACCTGAGGATCATGGTTCAAAGCCCAGCATGGGCTGTAAGGTCCGTGAGACTCTTATCTCCAATTCATCACAGAAAAAGCCAGAAGTGGCCCCGTGGCCACTTACGGGCGCTAACCTTGTCCAAAAGGAGCCCAGAGACAGCGCCCAAGCCCTGAGTTCGAGCCTCAGGACCAGCAATAAATAAATAAATACATAAATAAATAAACAAACAGATATATTTTATATTGAAATGACAGGGCATAGACGTATCCTATCAAATCAGATGGACAGTTCGTATAGAAAAACAAGATTTTACCTGATATTGTAACTATGGTACATTTGCTGTTATCACAGTTTTACCCCTGACAGTTACTCTATTAAAGCCCACTATGTTTTTTTTTGTTATTGTTGTTAAAAAAGAAATCTTTCCTGTACGTCCCACAGTACAGTAAATACAGTGGCAGTAAATACATACATATATATGTGTATGTATATATATATATGTGTGTGTGTGTGTGTATATATATATATGTATATAGGTATACATCTATCTATGTATCTATCTATGTATCTATGTATCTATCTATCTGTCTCTATCTGTCTGTCTGTCTGTCTATCTCTCTAGCCTCTGTGATAAACTCGTTTTCTGTTCCATTGGCCAAGAAGAGAGAAAAGCCAGAGGACCTGGCGGGGGATGGTGTCCTGAGCAGAGTGGCCCTGCTCCCCTGCCCACCAGGGCCTTCCAGGCCCTCCCCTCACCCCCAGCTCCCCTTGGCTTCTTTATCAGAGCCAGAGAGACTGACAGACAGACAGACACCCGAGGGCCCTGAGGGTCAGCTGTCTGCCACAGGCTGGCGAGGAGCACGGGGATCATCGGGATCCCCTCCTGACATGCGGATGCTTCCATCAGAGACCTGTGCATAAGTTGGGGTGTGTGGGAGGGGATGTGGGGGGATGTGGGGGGATGTGGGGGGATGTGGGGGGATGTGGGGGGATGTGGGGGGTGAAGATGTACACATGCACACTCTTAGGACGCCCTCCTGGGATGGGAAGTCCTAAGGGAGGTGCTGAGGATTCGAACCCAGGACTTCCTGCATGCTAGGCGCATGCTCCACCACTGAGCCACCTGCCCTGCCCCTGACTTTACCCTGAATTCCAGTATAATATGGGGGGGGGCTGTTCTCTCCTGTCCCCAGGGCAGGGCTTAGATTCTGGAAATGCAGAGGAGCCCTGGTCGCCTGTAAGGAGGGTGGAGGAAGGCTGCCGCACCCCGTTCTAGAACTTTCCCCACACCCTCCTGCGTCCCCCACGGCAGCACACGGGCAGCACTGTGGTAAAGGAACCATGACATCCACTGAAAGCCCACAAAATAAACGGTGAATTCATTGTTTTGGTGCCCATTCTAGGGTTCGAACTCAGGGCTTGGGTGCTATCCCTGAGCCATTGGAGATAAGAGGTTCAGAGTCATATGAACGTTCCTGCCCTGGCTGGCTTTGAACCACAGTCCTCAGATCTCAGCCTCCTGAGTAGCTGGCATTACAGAGACTTGAGCCATTAACACCCAGCCGTAGAATTCTTTCTTTCTTTCTTCTTGCCAGTCCTGGGGCTTGACGTCAGGGCCTGCGCTTTGTTCTGAGCCTCTCTGTACCCAAGGCTAGTGCTCTACCCCTTGAGCCACAGCACCACTTTCAGCTTTTTCTGAGTGGTTCATTGGCGATGAGAGTCTCACAGACTTTCCTGCCTAGGCTAGCTTGAATCACGATCCTCAGATCTCAGCCTCCTGAGTAGCTGGGATGACAGACGTGAGCCACGGGTGCCTGGAAGAGTCTGCCTTATATGAAATATCATCAGAAGCATTGTGTGTTTTTCAAAGAAAAGGAAAAGAAAGGAAAGGAAAATGGGGGAGAGCCCCCACCAAGTTTCTCTTCCATACTGCCCAGTGTTTGGGAACAAATATTAAAGGATGATGACTGAAGCGAGTCTCTTGCTCTGCCTTTTAATCATTTCTCTCCCATCAGCTAGCATAGCTAGTGGCCCAGCATCTGTTCGCTCTTACATGTAACTACATCTGTCACTGGAAAGGAATTCCTCAAGTCCAGTTCAAGACTGTGAGATACGGTACCGTAGGGTCCATTAAGCTTTCCGTTACCCTCGCTTCCAGATTCCCTTCATTGAATAAGAATATTTCATGAGGACCGTGTACGCTCTAGGCCAAGATTCCAAAAGATGCATTGCGTGTAAATTGAATTTCATATGAATTGAAGAACACCTGGAGACCCAGGCAGGTGATAAGAAAGAGTTGCCATCATAAAGGAGAGGAAGATGATGTTGCCCTCACTCAGAGCAGGAAGGCAGCCTAACTCGCTGATTATACCTCCCCGTGAAAGCAAGAATACCAGAGAGCCTTTTCTTGAGTCTGGATGCCTGCAAAGCTTAGTGTCTATTTCTATTATAGTGGTTCGTTTTTGAAGAGATCCTTAATATTCTGAAAAATCAGTATGAAATATTTTCCACAAAAAAGCAGAAAATCTAAGAAAAAGGAGGAAAAACATAAATGATCAGAAAAAGCCCATAAAAATAAGAAGTAAACGCAGTTGTTTTCACACTAAATGGAATTGAGTAAATCTCCTTTTCAGAGAATAATATTTTCTCTAAGTGTAATTTTGTATTCTTTTAAAAATGCAAAATACGGGACTGGAAATGTGGCTTGCGGTAGAGCGCTCGCCTGGCATACATGAAGCCCTGGGTTCAGTTCCTCAGCACCACATACACAAAAATGGTAGAAGCAGCGCTGTGGCTCAAATGGTAGAGCGCCAGTCCCGGAGCAAAAAGCCAGCTCAGGGACAGCACTCAGGCCCTAAGTTCAAGCCCCAGGACTGGCAAAACGATACAAAATATACTGTCTGTACAATACCTTAATAATAATAATGAAAATATATGAAAAGATATATACAATAAAGTGATTTGGAGAGGGAAGGGTAATTACATTGAAATTAGATATGATGTCATTAGATCAAGATAAATGATCTTCTTGGGAGAAATTCCTGTGTATTGTTATATTGAGATACAAGATCATGAGCATTTCAATATTAAATTGATCCAGGAAAGGTAAAAACAATTATGAGATTTGATGCTAACAAAATTGCGTGGAAAAAAATTGCGTGGAAATACTTTGAAGTAGTTTTCTCTTTGACGAATTAGTAGGAGAACAAAGGCAAGATTGACACCTGTAAAGAAACCACATTAAAAACATGTACGGACGGGTTGGAGGTGTGGCTCAGTTGGTAGAGCCCGCTAATGAGGAAAGCATCAGGGACTGAATTTGAGTGCTGATCCGGGCCCTAAAGTACTTTTTTTTAAGAGACTACATTACACGACTATTCTTGTATTAAAATAAGAATCAAAACTAACTTCAAACTGCTCGAAAAAGTAACAACATGGATAATATATGCAAAAACTTTTATGTAATACCCGAAAAGTTAAATCGTTCTAGGGGATATGTATATATGTATATATGTATGTTGGTCCTGTGGTTTGAACTCTCTATCTGGGTGCTGTCCCTGAGCTCTTTCACTCAAGGCTAGCACTCTACCACTTGAGCCACAGCGCCACCTCTGGTATTCTGGGGGTTGATTGGAGATCAGAGTCTCACAGACTTTCCTGCCCTCGCTGGTTTTGAACTGTGATCCTCAGTTCTCAGATCTCAGCCTTCTGAGGAACTAGAATTACAGGCGTGAGCCACCAGCGCCCAGCTTAAGCCTTCAATTTTCAGGAGAAGAAGTTATAACTGAGATAACCCAAATGTTGGCCTAGAAGAGAACCTGAAGAATGGAAGAAAATAGAGAGAAATCAGAGAAGTTTCCTCCTAGAATAATCAATGAAAAAATAAACCAAACACAAGGATGCAAAATTAGAAATGATAATGAGCAATGTCACTAATTACAGAAATATTCCAAATTATTATAATACATTGGAACTTTTAAAAAAGTGTTTGTATGAGTTGCAGTTACATAGTAAATTCACTTCCCAGAGCATTTTAAAAAGTATTCCATTTAGAAATTCACTTTTCACAGGGACTGTTGAAGATTTTGTGTGTGTGTGTGTATGTGTGTCAATCCTGGGACTTGAACTCAGGACCTGGGTACTGTCCCCTAGCATTTTTACTTAAGGCTGATGCTTTACCACTTGACCCATAGTTTCACTTCCAGCATTTTTGTTGCTTAATTGGAAACATGAGTCTTTTGGACTTCCCTGCCTGGGCTGACTTTGGCTTTGAAATCTCAGCCACCCAAGTAGCTCAGATTACAGGCATGGGGTCCCAGTACCTGACAAGGAGTATTGAAGTTTTTAAGAAGTCATTTCTTAAATGTTTTCAGCAATGAGCATGACTCTAACACCACTCCACCCCCTGAAATAGAAAATAAGCCCAGCTGCACTTGGAAAGTAGATATTGTTTTTTATGCTTCTAAATTGCTTCAATTTTTGCATAAGAGAATATAGTTTGGTGATTCTCCGACTTTCAAATGCCTATTATTCAACATTCTTCAATTAAAATATCCACTGAGCAATCTCACAGTTTACCATACTTTCTTTCTTTCTTTCTTTTTTCAATCATAGCCTGGAATTAAAGTCCATTCGGTAAGAGATCATCTATGTTCAAACTATTGAAACATGGATTAGTACAGAACCCAATGGCCAGTTAAGCCACGTGAAGATTTATTTGAACCTGCTTCAGGAATCCCTTAAAAGACATCCATTACTTTATGCTTTCTACAGCTCTTACTACACTGGTGGTAACCAAGATTCACCTGTATTATCTGTTTGGCAATAAAACAGCAGATGATATAACCGTCCAGAGCAAAAGTCATAGACACCATTTGATTTTAGGAAGATTGGAGTATGAAAACTAAGGGATATACAAAAATAACTGCCATGTAAGGATTGGCCAGAGTAACTTTCCCGAAGAATTAATTTATAATGCAGTTCCACTCTCATGTAGTGAGATGGCCAGCGAGGGTTCTTTTTTGGTGATGACAGTGATAACGTAGTTCCGAGTGGGTCCTGGAATTGGGTGCTCAGGAATGTTGAGTTAATGAGTTACATGG
This sequence comes from Dipodomys ordii, assembly GCF_000151885.1. Lineage (NCBI taxonomy): Eukaryota > Metazoa > Chordata > Mammalia > Rodentia > Heteromyidae > Dipodomys > Dipodomys ordii. The sequence continues at coordinate 4,440,885 of NW_012267297.1, read as the reverse complement.
ACAGTCTTCCTTTCCTGTGTTTTGCTTCTTAGCTAGACAGAATGGAACTTTTTAAGAATGACTCCCTTGATTTAAATAAGGTCTCTCTTACAAGAGGAAAGTGAAACACGAAACTAACCTGTGCTCTATTGTCCCGATTAGGACAGTTTGAGATCCGAGGTCCTCCTGACTGTGTGTGAAATTGATCTAGCTTTCCTCGGCCACTGAGTGTCTAGATGAACTGGCAGGCCGGCAGCACCTCTTTACCCTCCAGGATGCATTTGGCTGAACTGGCTCCTCATTTTCCCACCTAATTCTTCCATGTTCACCCTTTAGGACTTGTGTCAAACACAAACCATCTTACTTATGGTTCCAAATTGAAGGTGCTGTAGCATTCAGCTCCAAAACTGTACAACAAATTGGTCATTCAACAGTCACTCTAAACAACTATGTACTCACTGAAGCCTGCCCTACTTAACTGTATTGTCATAATCCAAGATAATCATGTCTCTTTAAAAGATAAATTGATGTAAAATTAATATAAATTTTAAGTTTAAATGTAAATGAAATATTTGCTCTGTACACAGAACAAAAATAGTGTCAGGCTCTTTTTTTTTTAATGTTTTGTCTACTCAAAGGGAGGCTGTGTTTTCAGGTATTTTCATAACAACAGAACTTAAGAACAGTAGAAGGAGTTGAGCAATGTGTGCTTGTGTTTCTGCGTTTGAGTATTGATGAGAGTCTATGTAACCCTCAGTCATCAAGTGGAATCAAAGTGATCTTGAAAGAGATGGCTATCGCCTATAGGAGCGATTCCATGACAATGAATGGAACATAATTCTATCGGTAAATTAAGCGGAGTTGTTAGCCTTCCAAGAGTAGAATAAGCAAAACGGGAAAGGATAGTTGGGAAGATTTCTTATAGCCTGGGCCAACTCATCCATTAGGGCGTTACAGGCACCGTGCCTATAACCTGCAATAGATTCTGGAGTCAGAGATGCTGCTTTGACTTTAAGTCAGAAGCAAGAGAGAGAAAGAGAGAGAGAGAGAGAGAGAGAGAGAGAGAACCTTTCAGAATGAAGAAAATGCTGTCACACACAGCACTAATGCATTTGTTTTCATTCCAATAGAGACATGAACTGTAATTGAAAAAAATGTAATTTATGTATCCATTTAATTTTTCTGATGGAGGAAGTGGTTTATTAAGGTAAAGTTTCTTGGGGTCCTGGAAAGTAATGCGGGGGCTTGGTAGTAACTAAAAGGCAGAAACAACTTTGAAAAACTTTAGGTTATAAAGGTGTGGCCTTTGTAGATGGGTTCTGCCAACTTGCTTTTTCCTTCTCCCCTGTCCCTTACTCTTCAATCCTCCATCTTTGAGTATTCTGAGTGGATTTGGTATGTCAGCCTTTTCTGTTTGTTTTCGTAATCCTTCATTAGCTTGAGTCATGATCCGACATTGACCAGCTAATTCCAGCATTTGTCTACTGCCTACTAACATTAACCAAAAGAAACGTTAATTTTTTGCTATTTCTCCTTTCCATATCAATTTACTTCCCCTGTACTTACTGATTAGTTAACTCAGACCTAACGAGCAAATTAAAATCTGACATCAAAAAGAAAAACAAAAACCACTTGATTATTTATACGGGAGATGCTTTTACTTTCATGTCTGAGCGATAGCATAAGCATTTGGTTTCTTCAAATGTTTCCCTCAAAGGTACTGTGTGTTGTTTGTTGTTTTGCTTTTCAGGAAAAGAATATAGGCCTTCCCATTTCTACTTCACCTAAAAGACAGTAGTTCCTTCATCTAATGTTGAGTGGTTAAGTATTTCTGTTACAGTGAAATAGCTACCAGATTTCCACGGTGGATGGGGGGATTTTTATATGATCCCTGTAATTATAAAGAGATTTCCTTAGTGAGTGAAGTGCTTCATTTATGCATGTCAACCGAAGGGGCGGGGAGGGAAACCCTACATCATAGTAAATCTCACATAAGTAGCAACAGCAAAACAAGAAAAGGGAAAAGGAAAAAAGAAGGAAAAGCAGAAAAAGTGAAAGATCAGTACAATCAGAAGGCTGGGCTAAGAAAGAAATCCGAACATCACAAAACCAGACAAAATGGCAGAACTCCAATTCAGAATCAAATTTAGCACTGAGTCCTGTTTTCATATCCAAACCCCAGGCCTACATAGTTTTTTTTTTTTTAAAAAAAGGCAGAAAGTAGGTGGATTCGTTATTGTGCATTATGGTTAGAAGGCTCTGACTGTATTCCAGTAGACACAATGGCCGTGTTATGCCTTACTGCTGCATTCATGTATATACTTTGGCTCAATGGGACGAAATGACTGTCCTTAATGATTTAATTATCTGGTAGATTCTAAGAAGTTTGAAATATCCTGTTATTTTTTGTTTGAAAAGATACTCATTCAGGGTCTTATTTCAAGTGATAGTTTTCATTTAAAATATATGCCCTTAATTCAAGATCGTCTTTTAATTCTCATTCCCTCCTACGATTTGTATTTTCCCCAGCTTTCTTGCTTGAAGGAGAAGTGGGTACAGTTAGCTCTCGGGGAGACCTGTGCTGTGCTTCTGAAGGACGTCTAGGTTTATAAAGGCGAGGGAACATTTAGAAAGTGCGTGTAGTCTCCCTTCTAGGCTTTGACGCCATTTCTCGGCATTTCAGATGCTTTCTCAATGAGCAGCAACAGTTCAACTTGCTTTTGACTCACGACTTTTTTGTTGTTTTATTTTATTGCCATTCTCCTTCCCCAGCCTCTTTTCATTCCGATGCCCATTTTCTTACTTTAGTCTGTTGAAACCCCAGTATCCCCAGCCTCTGTTCTAACATGTTAAGAGAAAAATGGCATATATAAAATATATTCACTATCAGCCGGGCACCGGGGGCTCACGCCTGTCATCCCAGATACTCAAGAGGCTGAGATCTGAGGATCACGGTTCAAAGCCAGCCCAGTCAGGAAAGTCTGTGAGACTCTCATCTCCAGTGAACCACCAGAAAACCGGAAGTGGAGCTGTGGCTCAAAGGGTAGAGCACCAGCCTTGGGCAAAAGAAGCTCAAGGACAGCGCCCAGGCCCTGAGTTCTAGCCCCAAGTCTGCCAAAAATTAAAATTAAAAAAATATATATATTTACTGTTAACATGGAAAATTCGCACTCGCCTCCTGTGGACACGGGTACATGTTCTACATCCTAACGGAGCCTGTGGCAATAGTATGGTGAGTGTGGCCCGTGGAAGGACACAGGATGTGATGGGAGTTTGTAGGGGAAGGACAACGGTTTTCTGACTGATGAGCTAAAGGAAGTTTCTGGCATGTCTCGATAGCAGCACAACTCCTCGAGAAAGTAGGGCCTGACCGAAACAGAGTGCTGTGTGGTGACGTGAATTCCCATCATTCTCGTAAAAACAAGAACAACCAACAACATATAAATCTATCTAAATTTGAAGTAAGACAAACTCAGGATTTCTGCTATTGGCTGCCACTGAACTATGGATGAAGTAGGCTGGATGTGGCTAATACCTAAATACCCAGTACCTAATACTAATACCTAAGCACCAAACGTATCTTTTGTGTATTCTTCTAATAGCATTGATTGATCGAACAAAGGGTTTCACTGTTACATTTCCCTCCGTGCTCATTATGTAGCATTAGATCCACAATTCTTGTTTTAAGATAGGACAATTAAAGTTCAGCTGGGATAAGAGACTTGCCTGAGATCAAAAGTAGTGACTTTTATTTCACACCTATCTAACTGGGAAAATGTGCCACTTTAAGGTGAAAAATAATCCCCAAGCAATGGAAGATATTAAATATAGAGAGTCCTGGGTCCGCAGTTATATACATTCACTTTGAGCTTCACTTAGATGGCTTTTGGAGGTATGTGATTGATTGAAAGTTCCCTGGCAGGCAGACAGACAGACAGACAGACAGACACACACACACACACACACACACACACACACACATGAGAGAGAGAGAGAGACAGACAGACAGAGACAGAGAGAGAGAGAGAGAGAGAGAGAGAATGTGAATATTTCCAGCTTGGAGATGGTATCTGAACTGTCATTTGTCCAAACTGATATTTACTGAGAAAGTATAAACCCAAGGATGCAAACTCAGACACAGTTTCAAAACTTGTCAGTTCCAGGGAAGGGACAAGGGCCCTTTGGACATTGTCATTGAGAGGAGGGAAGAATAAAATCAACAAGTTTGCCTGAAACCCAATGGAGGTTGTGAATTCTCCAGAAAGTCCGGTGGAGGCCGTGGGACAATTTTCAATAACACATCAAGTCCGTTTTCCTCAGAGAAAGAAATTAGGAAGACAGGACGGTTTCCATTGAAGACTCTCAGGGATAAAACAGGCAGTTGAGTCTCGGTAGACCTTCAGGAAGCCAAGAAATACGCTGCTCATGAGTCTCAGATGATTAGAAGAAGTCAGGAAAAGCACTGGATTTGACCATTGAATTGCTTGATTCCATCCAGGATGTAGTTTGTTTTTTAATTTACAACTCAAATGAACAAATTTTGTAGAAAATTCGATTGGTAGGTGTGTCGTAGGGTTTGGAGCTGGAGACATGTTGAAAATAATAATCGGAAGATTCGCACAATGGCTTAAATTTCTGTTGGGAGGAGAAGTCATGGAAATGGACAGGTAAAAATGTCAGGAATTAAAGTAGAATGAAACAGTGAATATTCGTACAGTCCATTGAAAGAAACAAGCTGAAATGCTGGAAACACCATCTGGGCTTCGAGAGAGAACACATATAGGGTTAATGGAAACTTTTTCTAGAAAATTAGATTAAGGTTAGTAAAATTAGAACAATCAGATGTTTCAGGCTGATGAGAATTCGCAGGGCATCGTGGTTAAAAGCCCATTAGAAGGAATCAGAGAGATGTGGGTTCAAATGATTTGTTATTTAACTTAAGGCCACAATTTAAACTCGGTTTCAATATGTATAAAAGTACTGCTAGCATTTCGTGGATCAGAGGTCTGGTGGAAGGGATAAAAGAAATTACTTTCTAAAAACCCAGATAGTGACTGGCACATTAATATGTTTCATAAATATTGCTTTTTATTATTTTGCTCCGAACACATACTCAATTTCCAAACTAAATCAGAGGTTAATTATGTCAGAGTACACTGTCATGCAAATATATAGAGAAGCAAAGAGGCTTACCCATTAAGACCAAGCCTAAATATATAATCTGGCCACAAAAAGAGGGGAAAATATCCATGTAGACTGAGTGAAAGGGAGGGAAAAAAAATCCACAATCACTCCAATTGTCAGGGTTTGGAATTTACACCTAAGGGTGAGCATTGAAAACTTTATCATTCAGGTCATTTTGACCTCCATCCTGCCACACGTATGAAATCCTGTGGTCAAATTCTTATCCTTTCCACTGGAAGAGAATTCTTCCAGGCACAATCCCGCTATTGACTGCCCAATTTCCATGCACAAAGCTGCCTTTCAATTCCAGGAAAACCAGTGGCTGTATGGAATTGAATAAGAATTTGGCCTACAGTGAGTGATTTGAATGAATGAGTTTGGAATTGGCAAGAAAATACAAACATATGCCACATTGACTCGATACATGCATGCTTCAAAGGAACACAGGTAGCACAGAAATTCAGTAGAGAAAGCCAAAGATTTTCAGTCAGAGTTAGCCGAAATCTTCTCCCTTTATTTATTTATTGTCATCTGGAAAGAACAAAGCCAAAGTCAAAACAGAACAGATAAAAAGCCAGAGGTGATGTGTTCCTATAGGGTGCATTGCATTTCCAGGGCAGATCACAGAAAGTAGCAAAAAAAGCATAGGCGAGGATCATTTCGTGTAGTATGTCATGTATGTTTTTATCAGCCATCTCCCATTGTCTGAAACAATACTGGCAGATTCTGAGTCCCATGAGGTGATACTCTTTTACTGTTGGTAGGGGAAAACCTCTTCAAGGTATATGCACAGTTAATTTTCCTGTTTGCCCCAAGTTGGAGTGAATCGGAGCCATGTTCTGACTTCAGGAGTAGATTGATTTCTTCTCTCAAGATTCTTGTTTGTGCAGTTTTCAATGACAGAGACATGGAGGGTAGGGAGGGGCCTTTTTCAAAAAAAAAAAAAAAAGGAAGAGAGGTTACATTTTTGACAACCTCTCCCTTCCACTGCCTGGAACAATAAAAATAAACATGAAGCTGTCAGGATGACCTCCGCATATAATGTCATTTGCATGTGATTTCCTTGGCTTCTCGAGATAATTGAATTTATTCAGGCAATTTAATTTTTTTAAATGTGGAGTCTCTGTGAATGGAAACATCTTAACTAAAGACATGCCTTTTATTTCCCTTTAATGAATATATATGTATATTCATTATATATATATTATATATCCATGTATATTCATTCAGATGAATATATATATGTGTGTGTATAGTGAATGCTTGGATTAGAATTGAGGTTATAGAAAGAAAATAATAACCAAACCAAAAATGTCCTGTACAAAAATATTAATTACAGAGATAGAGTGTGACTCTTATCACCAAATTGTCCGTCTTTGTCTTCGCCCCCTGTCTCAGTTCAAGGTCTCTAGGTGCTCAATAGGAGCTTTTTAATTATTTTCCCTGTTTGATGTTGCTAAGTGTAGGACACCTGCATGGGAGAATCCTCTCAGAACAAGATCTGCTGCCTTCCCACCCTGAGAGTCGGTCTTAATCAGTGTCAGCCTTCATGAAAACGACTATTTAAACGGTGTCCATTACTCACACAATGTCGCTTAATAGCACAAATAAAACCTATATACTTACTGGATGGGAAGAGTATATTAAAAATAAATGCCTTCATTTATTTTGGAATGACAGCTTTGTAGATTCGTGAGCACCAAGTCAGGGCCATTCTAGACCATTAGAAAGATCCAGTGATGTGGGCCTAAAAATCTACCGTTATTTACCTTCAAATTACACATCATAGGATTTAGTGAAACTTTATATATCTCTGTATCTCTCTACATCCATCCAGTAATTTAGTATGCAAGGGAACATATTATTTTGTATGTATATCTGAGATCGCACCCCCACAACACAGCAAAGTTTTCTCTTTATATTTTCTTTTCTTTTCTTTCTTTTTTTTTTTGGTTGGTTGTGGGTCTTGAACTCTGGGCCTGGGCGCTGTCCCTCAGCTTTTTCACTCAAGGCAAGTGCTCTACCACTTGAACCACAGCTCCACTTCTGGTTTTCTGGTGTTTTTTTGAAGATCAGAGTCTCACAGACTTTCCTGCCTAGGCTGGCTTTGAACCGAGATCCTCAGATCTCAGCCTCCTGAGTAGCTAGAGTGACAGGCGTGAGCCACTGGCGCCCATCTTCTTTTTATTTTCTTTTGAGACAGAGTCTTGCTGTGTAGACTAGACTGACCCCGACCTTAATAGCTCCCTACCTCAGCCTCCCAAGCGCTGGGATTTTAAGTGTTACTCCAATTGCTCTATGTGTTGGTAAAGCTCATTCTTTCTCCTATTCTAACATATGTGTGCCAAGATAGGTAGAGGGCTGAAAATAGAACACCAAAAATCAAAACACAAAACAGCCTTGGCTGAGCTCCTAAATTAAGTGAGGAAAATGGTTTTAGTAGTTTTTGTCTTTATTTTAACCTCCCTCCCTCCCTCCCTCCCTCCCTCCCTCTCTCCCTTCCTCCCTCCTTTCCTTCCTTCCTTCCTTCCTTCCTTCCTTCCTTCCTTCCTTCCTTCCCTCCCTCCTTCCCTCCTT
>NW_012267297.1:4287966-4431360 GCF_000151885.1 Dipodomys ordii | reverse complement strand
TTGAGCCACAGCGCCACTTCCAGCTTTTTTTGCTTATGTGGTGCTGAGGAATCGAACCCAGGGCCTCAGGCATGCAAGGCAAGTGCTCTACCACCGAGCCACCTGCCCAGCCTTGTTAACCATTCCTTTTAACAAACCGGAATTACCATCGTCAACATCCCAAACAAGAACCAGGCTGGCTTTTTTTTTTAATCCCTGCATCTAATTCTATATTGGCTTTTCTTCAGACTGCTCCCAAAGATTGGATTTGCTTTGAATAATATTCTTTCCCAAGTGATAGAAAAGGAACACTCACTGAGAAAACAACAACCAATTCAAGCAGTCCAGAAGGGTTACAGGAAGCCCCTGTCTGTGGGCCTCCTCCCGTGCGTCCACCGTTAAACACAGGCGACACGAACTCTCCCATGTACACTGTCTTTTCCTGTTGTGCATTTAGGAAGTATAGACTATTTAGGTGCCTTTCAAGAGACTATTACTCTTTATTTGCTTATAATTCCTTCCTCCCCTCCCTGTCCCCAGAGAAGTTAGGCGTCTCTGAGTTCAGTGTGCAGTGAATCAGAGGGAAATGAGCCTGCACAGTGGCATGTGAGCAGAAAGATGTATGTTGGGGAGGTTTGCAAGATCTCTCCGTGACGATAAACGCTTCTCCCTGGCTCCCGCTAATCGCTGGTGACTGTTTCAATCCATGGGGAGGCTTGGGTTACTTATTTATTTATTTACGTCATGCACGTGTCACAGGAGCAGCTTCCTATCCAGTGCAGACCTTGCTTCTGATTTTCTCCTCCGTGATTGACGCTACATGCCAGTGCTCGACGAATCTTCCTAGCAAGCTCCGTTCATACCATTGCTCATACAGAATCCTCAATCGTTGTCAATTGCCCGTCAGGCCAAACGCAAGCTTCCTGACTTTCATGACCCTGCATGAAATGGCCGTCCTATGTTATTTATGTTATTGATTCTTCACCATTTCCTGGGTTAAACCACTTCCTTCCCCCTATATAGAATTGTGTGTGTGTGTGTGTGTGTGTGTGTGTGTGTGTGTTCACTATACAGTTGCTGTAGTGAGACTATGATCTCCCATCTAATGATTTCAGAAGACTCTACATAAAGATCGAATAAGTGAATTGATTCAATTTGTATTTATTGAACGTGCATATCGGGGTAGATGAGGAGTGATCAGAGGTATGCCTGGTCTTCATGGTACATAGAGTGTATCAAAGGAGCAATCTCAAAATAGTGATTTTGAGTTGTGGTAAGGTAGGCGTCCATCTTTCTTTGGTGCCCAGTCTTCTCTGAAGTCTTGCATTTCTTTACTTCTTATTGGCGGCTCTACACATTGGCACTTATAGTAGTTACGATTATTGATTATTAATTATGTTTATATATGTATATGCTTATGTTTACATATGTATGTGTGTATATTTATATAGATATAACTTTAGATATGGATATAGTGTGTGTGTGTGTGTGTGTGTATGTGCTGGTCCTAGGGCTTGAACCCATGGCCTGGGTAATGCCCCTGAGCATTTTTATTCAAGTATAGGGCTCTACCTTTTGAGCCATAGCTCAAAGCAGATGGTTAATTGGTTATAAGAGTCTCTCCTGCCTGGGGCTGGCTTTGAACAGTGCTCCTCAGGTCTTAGCCTCTTGAGTAGCTTGGATGACAGATGTGAGCCACAGGAGCTTGACTTTTGTGTTTCGTGTATATTTGAATGCCTCTTCCATTGTCAACTCTTTAAGGACAGAGTCCTCTGGCTCCTCTGGTAGTCTGTGAATTCGCTGAAGGAGACCGGCTAGCCCAATGATGACAGGCAGGGATTTTAGAATTGGAACTTGGGCTTAATTCTCTACTTTTTCATTTTCTATCATTACTCTGGGTAAATTACTGGTAGAAACATTAATTTCCTCACATGTGAAATAGGAAGAGCATTCATTATGAAATATTTCAGAGAATTATAAGAAAGATAATGTCCATAAAATATTTAGGACCCTGCCATTAATAGCTCCCCAGGTGGCAGTTGAATTTTATGGTTTGTGTGTGTGTGTGTGTGTGTGTGTGTGTTTACTGAAATATTAGTGAACTTAAACAGATTTTGTGTGTTCAGCTAGGAAAATGTCTAACAGTTTGGAGTTCTTTTTTTTTAACCTCTAAAACCATAAGAGTAAAAATAACAAATTCTGTATATAGCGCTGCTTGAGTAAACTCTGAAGATCATCTTTGTAGAAATGTAATGTTTTACATAAAGCATACCTTCATCTGTGTGTGTGTGTGTGTGTGTGTGTGTGTGCTGTAATTGGCTTTCATATGTTCTGTGAGTAGGCTCAGAATATTCAGCTTTATAGAACAAATATGTAATTTAGCTAGTTCAGAAATTGGTAAGAAGATACTGATGGCCTGATCAGTACTCTGAGAAGGTGAACTAAAGATTTGTACCTGAAATCTTTGTTTCATGGTAGTTCATGAAAAAGAGCCATAAAGACTAACTGAAAGGCTCAATTGGTAAAGAAAAATAAATCCTTAGCATCTTTCTAACAGGAGGATAGAATTAGATTAAATGCATAACAGTAGATCAACTTCATGTTGTAAACATCGGATTCATTTGTGGTGCTACTAGATCAGAAAGGAGAGAAGAAAAGCAAGGTTGGAAAATGTGTTTTCTACCTTTCCTGTAGGCACTGCTGTAATGATCACTTAAAAACACCTCAGGATTTGTTTGAAAGCAAATCTAATGGCCTCAGGAATTAATGCACCTACTCACAAAAAAGGACTGCGTGAGAGGTAGAAATCCAGCACAGTAACTGGTGTCATGCATTCATGAAAACTAACGCATTCGTCTTGGTTGCTTTCTCTTTTTTTCCCCTCAGACTTGACTTTTAAAAGTTTTATTCTGTAATGTGTAGTAATTGGGCGTCCTCTCTTTGATCATTTCCCGGAGTTATCACTTTGTAGAGAACCATGAAACTGTGAAATTTGAAAATTGGGTATACAACGGAAATAAAGGTGCTTTAATATCGCCTGACATGGTGGGGGATAGTTTTCTTCCTGAACAAGTTTTTATGTTTGTTTCTCATTATACATGAGCCATATTCAAATTTTTTAATTTCTATAAAAAAATGTGCTTCCCTGGCATGCAGTTTGCTTTTGCTAGAGAGTACTTTGAAAACACTTGTGTCTGCTTGTCTAGTTCTAGGTGGTGGGAAGAGAGTTTCTCTCTTGCTGATATTTTTCTTCCCCGCTTTCCCTGCTTTATTTTGTTTTATATCGCCTGTGTTGTGCGCATCACCATACCCACACATGATGCCTCAAACACACTTGCTTAAAAAAAAAATCTATTTCTCTTGTCTAACCTGGTTGTCATGTGTGAGACCTTGTGACAGATCCATTAACTTACGTAATCCCTACTCAAGGGACGCCTCCTATCTTAGCTCACAAGTCTAACGGCGCACACGCCGCATTACCACCATTTGGCTTATGGGGAAACTGAGGCACAAAGAGGTGAACTAACTTGTGTCATCACACAAGTATTCCAGCATTCTTGGGTGGGCCGCGAACCTGACCAGGGTATGCAGACACTCCTTCACAGATCATCCACCCAGCCCAAACATGCTTCCCACGCGAAAGAGAGAAAAACACTGCGCCAATGAACTAGTATCACTGTCTTTTAGTGCTGATATATTCCTTAGCACTGTTATATTCCAGACATCAAGACTTGTATATAGTATATACCATGTATATAGTATACAGTATATATATATAGTATATGCTATCTACATATACACACACATATATATGCATATATACTATATATAGTATATACTATATATGTATATGTATATAGAATAAATACATATTATGTATACATACTATGTATAGTATATACTATGTATAGTATAGTATATATAGTATAGTATATACTACGTATAGTATATACATACTATGTATAGTATATAGTATATATGTATAGTACATATATAGTATATATGTATATAGTACATATACTATATACGTATATAGTATGTATACGTATACTATGTACGTATACATATACTATATACATATATATACATATACTATATATATAGTATATGTATACGTATACTATATACGTATACATACTATATACGTATATAGTATATGTACTATATACTATATATAGTATATACTATATAGTATATGTAATATATACTACATACATATGTAGTTATATATTGGTAACTCTATATACTTCTATTATACATAAAGCTACAGGACATATAAAACCATATGTAGAGTTGTATACAAATAACATATATGTTAATAATAAAATATCTAGTTATATTTTGTCTATATTATATATAGGCATATATCACATAAAGCATATATATTATATAGTATCTGATAGTATGTATGATATATCTTATGTAATGTATATGATATATATTGCATATACTAGTATGTAAATATGTAGTTATAATATAGATATAGCTATATATAAAACTAAATAGCTAATTCTTGTATATAAATTATACATATACATGTATTATTTGCATACAAATTAATCCACATACATGTATTAATTACTTATACATATAGGTGCTAATCTATATGTGTATTGCATTTATTTACATGTATATATCTATATGAAACTCACTGAAATACAGGTGTAAATTAGCTCCTTCTTGCTCTTCCACTGTTTTGGATGAGGAAACCGAACTTCAGAGAATCAAGCAATTTTGCCTCCAGTTGTCTGAATGATAGACAGATATGAAGAGTCTGGATTTAAGAGCGAGCGTTCCTCTCCCCCCCCCCGAGTCCTGAGTGCACAGTCCCGCGTGCACACGGCCTTCCTCTCTCTCTGCCTGGAGGCGGGGGCTGCAGTCTGTTTCCTCATTACTAACTCTTTTAGTCCATGTGCAGTCATGAGCAATGCTAGCAAACACCTTCCTAAGCCGTCTACATAAGACACTCGCCCCTCCGTGCACTATAAAGAAATGATTTTGCTTGTCTCAGTGTGTTTATCCAGCTAGCGAGCGTTGGCATCTACACAGATGAGAACAGCATGTGTTAGACCCTATTTCTTCCTTCTGACACACAAAGTGAATAGGTTTTTTATTCATGTTTACCAACAACCCCAGCAAAGATATTTTCGAGGCGGCTTAAGGAAACGAGAAAAGAGTTGTACATCATCAGTGGGCTAGTTGCAATGAATGCTAAGTTTGTTGCAGATGATAAATGATAAATGGAACTGTTTCGATGTGCCGTCTAATTTTTGTTTAGGAACATCTTCCGGGCGACCTTTGAGCCCTCTGGGATGATACCGTCAGCTGTCTTAAAGTATGTTTGCTAGCTGTTTAATCCTGAGTAAGACACAGCCCACAAATCAGCAGCAGAAAGATAACGAGCCTGTCACAGCACAAAATGTTCTTTGTTTTTGCAGGTTCTATTAGTTAATGTATTAGCAATTCTCTAAATGCCACTTTTGCTTATTAAGTGCTTTTGAGAGCACATGAAAACATACATTTTACTCTTGAACACAGCATTTCTGAGATTCTTAGTAAATGTGTTTCTGAAGGAGTATTAGGGAGGAAAAAAATACACGCTTCTCCTCTAGTGTCTGCAGGGAAATAAAGATCTTTTTCTAAACTGTCTTTCCTACTTGGAGCATCTCCTATTGATAATCAGAAAATCTGCCCTGAAATTTCAGCTTTAGTTACTGGAATTAAATGAGGTGGTAATTACAATCCTGATTTTATTTTCAAGAAAACAACAACAAATAGAAAAGGAATTCATACTATCACTGCCTTATTTTCATATTATGAATGAGATCAAGCTAAACAAATTCAAACCAAGTTTTTGATGCAGTCCTAAATACAACCAAGTCCTATAATAAGGTTTTGATAAGAAATCTCAGAGCCTCCGATCTGTAACTGTTACTAAGAAATCAGCAGACTAGCCAGGCAACTAAGATGTGAAGATGGAGGTTCAAAGCCAGGCCAGGTAGGAAAGTCCATGAGACTCTGATCTCCAAGTAGCTGGCAAAAAAAGCCAGAAGTGGAGGTGTGTGTCTTAGGTAGTAGAGCGCTAGCCTTGAGGGGGGAAAAATGACAGGGACAGCATCAAGGCCCTGAGTTCAAGCCCCAGGACCAGTAACACACACACACACACACACACACACACACACACACACACACACACACACAGTAGACCAATAGATCTATTCCAAAAAGATAGCTTAATATCTCATTTGTGCCCAGCATGTGCTGGACCCCTGACCCTCACCTGCTTTACCTGCTCTTTAACCGGTCTTCTAGCTCCTTCTTACTACCCTCTTTGCCAGTGCAGCTGGTGATCCTCTCCGGGTTCGGTGCCAGTGGGTCTCAACCTTGCGTGGACATTCGTCTCCTAGCGAAGGCCGCTGTCAGCAGGCTCGATCTGATTGAGGCCGTCAGAGGGCAGGGCTGACAGAGCTGGGTGAGACACTCCCAGGTTTGCCAGAGATTCGTTCAGGGACCCACATTGAGGAGGGGTTGTGGAAATGATCCGCATGGACGACCTCAGCCATCCCCTCCTCTTCCCTCTCCTCCTCTCCCTTTCCCTTCCTCTTTCTTTCCTAACTTCCTGTCTTCCTAACTTCCATCCAGCCCCGTCTCTCTCTCCCCTTCCCTCCTCATCTCTGACTTTCTCTCCTTTTCCATCAGTTACCCTCCTCTTCCTTCCCCTTCCCTCCCATCTGAATTCCTTCCCCTCCCCTTCCTCTTTCCTGCTTTCTTTGCTTCCTAACTTTCTTCTTTTCTTTTCTCTCCTTTCCTCCTCCATCCTTTTCTCTCTTCTTTCCCACCTGCCCACTCTCTCTCTCTCTCTCTCTCTCTCTCTCTCTCTCTCATTTTTTTTAAATAAGGGGCAAAGTAGCTCTAATGTTAACAAAACAAAAGGACCTAGAGCCCTATAGGTTACAGTTAATTTGATACCTGGCCTTTTGTTATGCATGTAGTTCAGACATTCATATCTTTTGCTGTGCGTCAGTTTCTGTAACTATGAAATGGAAATCGTAATTTGCTTTGCCACAAAGATTAATTAAACTTATTGTATGGGAGACACTTTGAACAATGTCTGACACCCAAGGATTCAATACACTTAGCAAGCATTCTTATTACTGACTGGTAAATGAAAAATTAAATTTAATGTTTTTATGTTAAGTATTACATTTAATGCCCCTAGAATCAAGAAGTAAGCAGGATAATTAAGAAATTAAATAGCTGGGCGCCAGTAGCTCCCGCCTGTCATCCCAGCTACTCAGGAGGCTGAGATCTGAGGATCTCGGTTCAAAGCCAGCCCAGGCAGGAAAAGTCCGTGAGACTCTTATATCCAATTAACTACCAGGAAATCGGAAGTGGTGCTGTGGCTCACCTGGTAGAGCATTAGCCTTGAGCTGGAGCTGAGGGACAGCGCCCAGGCCCTGAGTTCAAGCCCCAGGACCAACACCACCACCACCAAACAAAGAAATTAAGGAAAAAAGGCAAGGGTGATCATGTCACTTGAATAAAAAAGAGGTGTATCTGGCTGAGTTGCCTGTAGTCGATTTTTGTGCAAGGAGATTAAGTTCCACATAACATTTCTCTCCAAGCACTCAAGAAAATTAAAGAAGAATACACTTTTTTGGGTGTGTTACAACAACAACAAAAAATCATGCTTTATTGAGGCTAGATTAGTTAGGTGCCCTTTTTCTTTTTTCTCTTGTTAAAAAGGTGGCAAATGGGACAAGATGAAGTAAAACTTGCTCCAGCCCCACCAAGACAGTTGTAATAATAATATGCGAATCAGGATATAGTAGTAACAATAATAATAATGCTAATATGGTAATCATATCAACTTCCTCCAGGAAGTTTAGGATCTTCTTTAATCATTAGACTTCAGAAGTCCTCATCACCGTTCTTGTGAGCTCCTACCCAAATCTTGATGCTTATTGAGCTGGTAAGACTTGCCTCAAAAGAATCCAATGTATGTCCAACAAAATTGAGAAGAGGAAGAAGGTGGTGGGTAAGGGAAGGATGGTTGTGAATGTCGAAAGAGGGTGACATCGATCAAGCTGCATGGTATTCATTATCCACTCTGTTAAATGGCAACTCCTTTGTACATCTACTTAAAGATGATAAAAAAAATTAAGAAGGATCCACACAGCCAAGGAGAACCACCAAAATGGGATCCACGCAGGCTTGGGGTGGCTGCTTCTTTGGATTTTGTGTGCAGGCAAAACAGCATAGGGTGACTGGTTCCTGTAGGACAAAGTTAATCCCAGGAAAGAGCACTAGGCCTTCCTTTACTGGAGAATCTGCCTAGTGGAAACTGAGTTCAGACTACCTGTGGATGTATTTGCAGATTAATTTATTTATTTAATTAATTAATTTCAGATTAATTAATCTAGTTACAGATTAATTTTGGTGGCATACTCTCCAGGGATAATATGTTATAGAGAGAGATATGTGTTAATTGCAACTATGAAGAACTCTTGGTTTTAAATGTTTGCCCCTTTTCAAGATATACATAGGACACAAACAGAAATCTCCGCAGAGAAGCTGGTGTTGAGGCATTTCTATGTTGGGCCCCAGAGAGAGATGGGAATCATTGTGTAGAAATTCAATACAGAGATTTTTCTCTGTTCTATATTGCACATGAAATGTACCTCCTGTGAATTATGGTCCATTCCTAAGAACATTCTGATTAGTTTACTGAATTAAGTTGTGACTGCTCCTTTTAGTTGTGACTCTGTGTGTGTGTGTGTGTGTGTGTGTGTGTGTGTTAATGTGTTCATTTATGCTATGAATGGGTTTTAAATAACTCCAGAAGTGTGCATTCACTTCACCCGCAGAGCTGGTAATTATTCCACTTTGGGTATTGTTTTTCTAAACCTAAGTGTTATTAGAAACTAAATCATATATAGAATATTCAGGCAAGGTATTTTACCATCCGAGGCACACCATAATGTTTGTAAGATATGCAAGCCTTGTGAGATGGTTTGCAACCACTTACAACCATGAAGGAGTTGCGTTCTAGAAGATTCTATCACACACATCTTTTTACTTTTGCTTTCTTCACACGCATCAGCTGTATCAGGAGAACTCACTTTGGATTTGTGACTCCCCTGCGCTTCTTAATTTCCACTAATGCAAAATCATAAATCATCCTCACATGTTTTATTTGTGTTGACAACTCTGCTTTTCATCTATTTTTAAGAAAATTAGAATGACAGTTTTAGCTAAGTGTCTTTGTACATTTTTAAGCTAGTTAAAAAATATTAGCATGAACCTTATAAAAAAGAAAAACCTCAATATGATCTGTCACTTTTCTGGAATCAAAAGATCCTCTTAAATATCTTAAGTAGGGAGAAGAATGAATGTGTAAACAGGTATAATCTGTTATGCTGAATGTTAAATATGCTCTCACTCAAATCTGTCTTTATGGACACTTGGAATGCTATAAAAATCAGAAATACACTTAGTGTAAGACTCGAGATTCTTAGGATGCAGCTTTATGATTAAGAACAGCGCTGTGTAGGAGGTAAGAGCAAAAACCTTTAAATAAGCAAACTAAGTGTTCTTTATCATTTCCATTTCACCTGGAAATAAATGATTATCTTTTATACAAAATTTACTCCAAATGTTACACACACTGAAAAGTTGTAATAGATATTCGGGCGTTTGGGAAATAATGATACAAGACAAGATATACTAAATTTTAGAGCTAATGAGCATGTGTACATACAACAAGAAAAAATTATGAAACTATTCCATAGCACAAGTAAGATTTTTAAGTGAAACAAGAAAACAATAATCCGGAGTATTTTCAGAAAATTTCCAAATAAGGAATGAGAGGAGAAGACTGTTCAGCCTGACACAAGTGAACTTACAAAACTCTTGTCTGATCTCAGGATCTCCTGTGTGGCTGTGGCTTTCTTAAACGTGTCTAAGGACTGCAGGTGCACAGACATGTAATCCTGACTCCTGGGCTCAATGAAATCGGAGGACCGTGGTTCTAAGCCAGCCTTGGCAGGAAAGTCCATGAGTCTCTTACCTCCAGTGAACCATCAAAAAGTTAAAAGTGGAGCTGAGGCTCAAGTGGTAGAGCACTAACTAGCCTTGAGCACAAAAGCTCAGGACCAATGCTCAGGCCCTGTGCTCAAGCCCCAGTCCTGGGCCACAGCAGCAAAACGCATCGGAGGGGAGAGGGAGCTCCCTTCAGAGGAAGGAGCTGGCTATGGGAAGACCCTCCTTCAATTATGATGCTAGAAACAAGAGCTTGCACCAGGGGCTCACTCCTGTTGCCCCAGCTACCCAGGAGACTGAGCACTGAGAATCCAGCCAGCCACGGCCGATAAAGCCAAGCCGTGAAGCTCTTATTTCCACCCATCAAGAGCTGATGTTTGGACTGTAGCCACAAAGCACCACGCAATGAGTGGGAAAGCCAATTGAGAGCACAGGGTCCGGAGTTCTAATCCCAGTGCCAGCACAAGAGAAGAGGGAACTCCGTAAAATGAAAACTTCTTCATTTAAAAATAAGTAGATGTGGGGAGAGGTGGGGAAGGGGAGAGATGGAGGAGAATGAGGGAATCCTGACATTGGCTTCAGAAACAGCCATGGTGGTTTGAAATCCCTTCGTGCAAGGACTTAAAGATCATGAAAATAACATTTTAACATTCTGAAAAGATGCAATTTTATGAGTTTATTAAAACAAAACCAAATGAATGGTCATGGAAATCTAAGGGATGTTAAAACGTCGTGAGGAAATTTAATACTGACAACTATGATGCTCAGAGTTAAGTCTGCGACTTTTAAAAGTAGAAACATGAAATGACTGTCTCCTCTGAACTGATCACTGACTTTAATGCTAGCCTGCAGTCAGCTTGTGTGTGTGTGTGTGTGTGTGTGCGTGTGCGTGTATGCGTGCGTGTGTGTGCGTGCGTACACGCATGTGTATGTGCTGATCGTGGGGCTCGAACTCAGTATTGGAGCACTGTCCCTGAGCTTGTGCTCAAGGCTAGCACTCTACCACTTGAGTCACATTTCCCTTCTGGCTTTTAGTTGGTTAATTGGACACGAGAGTCTCACAAGCTTTCTTGTCCGGGCTGGCTTTGAACTGCGATCCTTAGAACTAAACCTCCTGAGGGGCTAGGATGACAGATGGGAGCCTTTCTGATTTTTTTCCTTCGTTTGTATGTTCTCCCAGAGTGACATGTCACTTTTTTCTCTTTTTGTAATCTGTGTGTGTGTGTGTGTGTGTATGTGTGTCAGAGGTTGGCTGAGTAAGCCAAGTGAGTAGATTTTACACCACCAATCTTCTCTGTCTCCTCTGCTTTCTGTTACAGGAAGTTGATGGCAATAAAGTTATGTCTTCATTTACGGCACACAACTCATCTACCTCACCCCAGAAGGCAGAAGAAGGTGGGCGACAAAGTGGGGAGCCCCTGCCTAGTGCTGCCCTGGGGACCCCTGAACGGCGCAAGGGTAGCTTAGCGGATGTGGTAGACACATTGAAGCAGAGGAAAATGGAAGAGCTCATCAAAAACGAGCCAGAAGGTAAATGGTGGACGAAGGGAAACAGAGTCCGGGCCACCTCCCGAGCTTAATGGTTTGCATTCAGCTGCTGTCTCGCTCTCTCTGGTGTACGCGTCTCTTGTCAAGCGAAGCGCATAGAAACAATGCTAGGAAGAGCTATTTCATATACCACAGAACAAGTCTCCGTTGTGATTTTTCAATCCGGATTTTTTTTTACACAACGAGGAGTTGTGAGTGCAAGAGACGTCAAGGTTCAATGACAAGACAGGACAACAGAGTCCAGACTAAAAGCTAGCGATATCCTATTTCTAGTCATTTCATCTCGAGTCATGTTCTTTTTTGGCATCTCAAGGACCATTTTAGAATTTTATTTTAGGTTGACAACCTTTATACATTAATACATCATATTGTACCTTCCCGGTTAGATGTGTTTCTTGTGTAGTCTAAGATGAATGTGGCCAGACCTACTTTAAAAACTAGTGATTTTCTAACTGTATGATGAACTGCCCATTTGTTGAAGTGAGGAAATTTTCTTCCTTCCTTCCTTCCTTCTCCTTCCTTTTTTCTTTCCTTCTCTCTGTTCTTTCTTTCATCCTTCTTTCTTCTCTCTTTCTTCCTCTTTCTTTTCCTTTCTTTTATCCTTCCTTCCTTCTTTCCTTCCTTCCTCTTTCCTTCCATTGAGTCTTCTTTCCTTCCTTCCCTCCTTCCTTAATTCCTGTATTTTTCCTTCCTTCCTTCTCCTTTTCTTTCCTATCTCTATTTTTTTCCTTTTTTCTTCCTTCCTTTCTTTTTGAGTTAAGATTTCAGCTCTAAATCCATCTAGGAGTTGCTGATGGTAGCCTGGAAATAATATGTATATAGGATTATTTTAGTGGTAAAGCAAAGCAACCAGTAAAATAGCAAATGTAACTTTTGCAAGTTTGGGTAGACTTGACAGTCACTCATTATGCCATGTTTGCTTAATTACTGCTCTTCAAACCCATGCCAGCGCTAGCAAAACCTCTGTCTCCCACACCAGACTAGATCTTTCATTCCACAGAAATTGCCAACAAGCCCACCACACCAAGATGTACTGTACACTAAAACCAGACTTGGTCTATACCACACATCACGGCATTGGGCTCCTTTCTAATCCGCGAGGACACTGGAGAAATAAGCTACATTTGACACAGAGATAAGTTAACCAGTGCATGTGACAGTCATGTAATAATTAATTATTTCTGGGTCCCAATCAGAGCTAGAAGTGGGTGATAAATTGTTTCTGGATGAAACTCATGCCGTTCTCATGATCTTGTTATAGGAAGCAAGTTTAGACATAAGTATGCCAACCCACAACTTTTGGTATTTTTAAAATTTCATGTCTTCTCCAATTCTTGTGGAGATAAAAACAGAGAAAGACCCAGATAATAAATAACGAAATAAATACTCGTATATATACACATATAGACACATTTATACATAGTAATCGTTTCCTTATGTTGATCCTAGGCCCTGATCATTATTTTTAAAGCATAAAAATGAAAAAGAACCACCTGAATTTCAAGCGTTAAGACTTTTAACATCATGACACATTTCTTTTTTATTTCATTTTTACATATTCTGATAATTTGATTAGCTCTCTTTTAACATTAATTTTTCAACCTCTGTTTTACTCAATGGAATATTAGTGTGTTCTCATGCCATTAACATGACATTTTGAAAGAAAAATGGCTTCCAAGTATTTTTTTAAGTGTGGTTCTGGTTAACTATTATTATTTATACATTAGGGATCTTAAATTAATGGATTTTTATTCTTACAAATGGCATTAGACTTACAGAAAATGAAGCAGATCTTGCCGCATTCCCATGCATGAACCCCTTGGAAGTTTCTTTTTATTAACATCTTACATTCGTATGATACATTACTTTAAAAAAAACCAATATTGGCACATTATTGTAAACTAAAATTGATAGTCTACTTAGAATTCTTGAGGTTTTATCAAGTACGCTTTTTTTTTTGGTCTTTCATTTTTCAGATACCATGAAAGTTAACACATCACATTTGGCTGTAGTTATATATGGCCACAGGTTCCTTTGGACGATGTCATTTGTTAGCTGACCCTGACTTTTTCTTTCCACTTCTTTTCCTTACACATACATTTTTAACTAAATTTCATTGTGCTTGGTACATCCACACATAAAATTGTACTTCCTGTACTTACCAGTCCATATTTCAGTTCATGGCTGTAGGAGTATAATCACGTTCAAGTGTATGCAACCTCCTCCATCTTTCATGGCTTCTTAAAGGTGGAAATAGAATGTTTTCTTCTAAGGTTGTGTGTGTGTGTGTGTGTGTGTGTGTGTGTGTGTGTGTGTGTGTGTGTGTGTAGTTGTTTGTCTGTTTAGATATGCAGGGCACGGATCTTAGCTGTGGTCATCCTTTCCTTGTTTGTGAAGAATCAGGTTTTGAGGAGTGTTGTTCAGATATGTGTCTCCCCCTGTAGATTCTGTCACCTGCTCAAGTTGTGTTCATCCAACACTCGCCTCATAAAGTGGGTGTCCACCCCCTTTTCACACCATACATTTTTTTTTTAGTCAGCTGCGGGGCTTGAACTCTGGGCCTGGGCGCTGTCCCTGAGCTCTTCAGCTAAAGGCAAGAGCTCTACCACTTGAGCCACAGCTCCACTTCCAGTTTTCTAGTGGTTCATTGGAGATCAGCGTCTCATGGACTTTCCTGCCCGGGCTGGCTTTGAACCACAATGCTCAGATCTCAGCCTCCTGAGTAGCTAGGACCACAGGTGTGAGCCACCAGCACCCAGCTTCACCATACTTTTGAAAAGCCTCTCGAACTAGGAAATCACATTCTACTCACTTAGAGGGGCATGTCCACATAGATTATGTGTGATTATGTGGAATAAGAGACTGGTCTCTTCTCCATCATTTCCTAACTTATTCAAGCATTTATGAAGCACGTCTTCAGTCATTTATGATGGACTCCAGAATACTTCCTTTGTACCGGGCATGCTGTTTTACCAAGCCCTGGTCATTCTGATGGTCTTTGTAGTATCATACGATGTTGAAACCTTATCTTCAGCATTTCTTACTCTTGTCCTAAAAATAATCATTTCTGCCCTAAGTCCTGGCTCTTTTCATTTCAGAAAAGATTTCCATTCTAGCTATGTTTGTTGCATGGCTTGGTAGGCTCATGTCTTTTTTTTAACCAGTGAATAATACTGCATTGTGTGAATGTACCCGGGTTTGTTTATCCATTTACATATCAAAGGATATCTTAGTTGCTTCCAGTTTGGGGTTATTATGAATAACGTTACTATTATTCATGTAAAGAAGAGTTTACTGTGGACCTGAGTTTGCAACTGAGTGCTTTGACTATCTGGGTACAGGTTGCTGCAATTTGAGGAAATATTTTCTTTTTTGAGATTTATGAGAAATTACCAAATACTCCTTTGTAGGTATTTGATTTTGCACTCTGGCCGTCAATAATGATAAGTTCCTGCATCTTCATGTCTTCGTGGATATTTGATATTGTTGGGTTTATTTATTTAATTTTGTTGATTGAAATGGGCTCTTAGTACAGTGATACTTTAATGTGCAATTTCCTAACGACAGGCAGTGTTTAGAGTTTTCTCACTTGCTATATGGATACTTTTAGGTCTGTGGGGTTTTTGTTGTTTTTTTTTTTTGCCCTTTTGTTGACTCTTTCTCTTGTGAATTTTAAGAGGTCTTTATATATTTTGGACATGAGTCTTCTACCAGAAAGGCGATTTGCAAACATTTTGTGCAAGACTATGCTTTCTTCACGTTCCCATTCTCTTCACAGTTACTTGTAGTAAACCCTAACTTAACAATTTTGTGGGGGGGGGAGGGGGTCATGGGGCTTGAACTCTGGGCCTGGGCACTGTCCCTCAGCTCTTCAGCTCAAGGCTAGCGCTCTACCACTTGAGCCACAGCACCACTTCCAGCTTTTTCTGCTTATGTGGTGTTGAGGAATCAAACCCAGGGCCTCATGCATGCAAGGCAAGCACTGTACCACTGAGCCACCTGCCCAGCCCCAACTTAACAATTTTTGCAGCGATTATACATTTGATCTATATAACTACTCATCACCTAGCCAATGTCACTTAGTTGGTATTTTCTCTCTCATTTTATCTTCTGGAGTCTTCTAATGTTGCATTTCACATATTATGTCTCATCCTTGTTACATTAGCTTTTATAAAGGGAACAAATTATATGACTGCAGTGTGTGTGTGTGTGTGTGTGTGTGTGTGTGTGTGTGTGTGTGATTACAGGTAACCAAGGCATTGTAATTTATTGAAAATACCATCTTTTATCCTTTCTTCAATGAAATGCATTTGTTAATGTGACCAAAGTTGGTTGACCATATTTCTGTGTACTTATTTCTTTCTTCCTCATTCTGATTTGTGGATTCATGGATGTGCTGTTGGTCAATACCATGCTGCCTTTATTAGTTCCTTTTCTTCAGTACCATGATGGTTCTTCCTAGTCTGTTTTCTTTCCTTCTAAACTATAGAATCACTCGTTCTAGTCAATGTACATTATATGAAAATGGAACTGTATCACTTGAGGGTATGGATGAGGTTCAGAGATGGGAGAGAGAGAATGATATTTTGAAAATGTAGAGTTCTCACATCAAAAAATTTAAATATCTCCACATTTATTACATAGTTTTCCAAGTATAGGTCTTCAGAAGTCTTTTGTTACACTTATGTCTAGTGTTTCAGTATAAAATGTAGACATAAATATAAATGGT
Organism: Dipodomys ordii; assembly: GCF_000151885.1. Lineage (NCBI taxonomy): Eukaryota > Metazoa > Chordata > Mammalia > Rodentia > Heteromyidae > Dipodomys > Dipodomys ordii. Next base: position 4,415,063 of record NW_012267297.1, on the reverse strand, counting down.
ATTACACGTTTAATTTCAAACTAAATTGCTTGCTTTTATGTTTTCTGTATTATTATTTTCTTTTGTCGATTGTGGGGCTTAAACTCTGGGCCTGGGCTCCGTTGCTTATTGTTGCTGGACACGATACTGTTGACATCCGTAAATAAAACTTTCGATCTGTGGCCTTTGAATAATCACCGTCTGCTCTATGGTATTGTTTTTGTCAATTCCATGAGATTTTTTTTCCCCCGTGGACAATCATTTCCTCTGAAAAGAATTTCATTATTTCTCTTCATGATGTACAGCTTTTTATTTCCTTTCCTTCTTTAATGAGGCTGGAACTTGAGTGTTAAATAAGAATGGTAAGAGTGGACATATTGCTGAGATGGTAAGAGATGAGCATCTGATCGTTAGGATTCAGTATGATATTGGCAGCAGGTTCTTTGTAGATAATTACGTAGTTCAAAAGAGTTCCCCTCTATTCTTAGTGTTCTGAGAGTCTTTCTTTTCATAGATGCTTTAGAATTTGATAGCAATGTTATCTCCACTACTGAGGCAATATGATTTTCAAATATCAAACCAGCCTGCAACCTGGGAATACATCCCACTGGGTCATGGTTTGTATTCTTTTCTGATAGGTTTTTGTTACATTTGACTTGCTGGTATTTCTTTGAGGGTATCTATAGCTGTGATTATGAGATTATACTGGTGTATACTGTTCGTTTTAATGTCTTCGCACAATTTTGGAAAAGGGGGCCACCATGGTGTCAGAAAGTTAGGAAATACTTCCTTCACACATTTGTTGTTAATTCTTGCTTGATATGCATTCAGGATTCGGGGTGAAGTAGTAGAAAGTGTCATTTTTTTCCTGTATGTTATTGCAAAGTTTGTAGAGAGAGTATCTTCAGATGATTACCTTTATGGAGACTTGGTATATGACCTTGATATTTTCCCAGTGTATTACATTGACTTCCAAATGTATATAGAGAATCTTAACTTGGAAGTAGTACCAATGAACAAATCACAAAAGGAAATAGCGAAGGAGACAATTCCTCTCAGTTTAAGAAGTAGTAGAAGATATTCGGAAGCATTAGGAATTAGGGAGAATGTGAACTATCCAGTGACACCTACCCAGGTAGAAAAATCAGAGGTAGAGCAAGAATGATAGAGACAAGGAAACATCACCACTGCATCTAGACATTAGATGGAACTAATTGCGTCCCCACAATGATCTACATTGTTGTACTTTCCCCTCTAAAAGTATTTTAAATGTTCAGCTAAGGAATCAATCATTATTAAATAATTTTGTTATTGATATTTAAAAATAATCCTTGTATAATAATAATAATAATAATCCAGTGGAGCTGTGACTCAAGGTAATAGAGCACAAGTCCTGAGCATAAAAGCTCAGAGACAGCTCCCAGGCCCTTAGTTCAAGCTCCACAACTGACCAAACAAAAGTCTGAGTTTCAAAACTGAGGTTTTATAGAACCATAAAAATACATGAATATTTGCACACACGAGGTGTGCCAAAGGCCCATGCACTTGGTAGATAAATTGGATCTACCCTGGTAAGTGTTTTTACCTAAATCTGTGCAACAATTAAGGCACGTATCAAGAAGTACCTTGTGTATTTGAGTAACATAAGAATATCAATCTAGACTTAAAAGGGATGACAGCAACAACACAGAAGGTTGTATCATAGAGAATGATGCGGAAGGAACTTCATTATGTTTTTAAATCACAGAGATGAACACATGAGGTCACTGTCCCAGTTTGGTTGCCTCAAAACTTGCGAATCCAAAATATAGGTTTGGACCTGAATGAAACCTTCTATCATCCAGGCATCCAGACAGTGATATGGTGAATGAAACAAACAAGATGCATCTAGACTCCATAAAAGAAAAATCCTCAGGAATATGTGTAAGCAGACAAGTACAAAGCTTGTGCAGGTGAAAACTACTAACCTTTGTCACAGTTCTGTGGAGAAAACACCAACAGAGAGAGAGAGAGAGAGAGAGAGGGAGAGGGAGAGGATAGAACAAATGGTAAACTCACAAATACAAGCCACAGACACAGCCTTTCTTCCCTCGAGCTATTTTTCCATTGTTTTTCAAAGGCCATTAAAATGAACAGCAGGTTGTGATGAAAATTTCATTAAGCGCCAGCGAAATCATTATGAGGGTACCACATTCATGCCTGGGTTTTCTCCCATTGAGGGGGGGGAGAAAGCAGATTTCAATAGAAAGACCAGTATTATTTCCAACCTTACCCCTGCCAACAGCCAGGGAACAGAAATTCAGAAGTTAGAGGAGAATGGGGAGTGGGGGGGGAGACACAAAAGGAGGTCACTGAAGTGACATGGTTAGAAAGAAACTTCCATTTGCATAGGAAACCAGAGCTCTCCTTTATTCCAGCTAGCCTATTTTTTTTTACAAGTGATTAATTAAAATACTTTCAAAGTTACATTAGAAGAAGAAAAAAGTCATGGTATATGTTTGTTTATATATTCTTCACTCTATCAGAATTGTTTCTGTGGCCTCTTTTACCTCGATCAGAATTTTTATCTGTCAAGAAACTCTGGAGGTAAAGGTTTTTTATTGTCCTGTGTCACGTTCACTCATTCATAGTGCTAAAAAATAATGTGCGGTAAATTCATAGTCTTAAATAACTGGCCTACATGGCTCAGTTACATTGCATTTGGCCAGTGTGTGCTCTGTTCGGGGTTTTGTTTCTTTTGATGAGACTCAGCAGGTTGAGAATGACAGGGAAATGGCGTGTCACAATATATAATGTGTAATACAGAACCCATAATTCCTTTATCAAGTCATGGCATCAGTAAGAGCGAAACATTCATAAGATAGATAAAATATGGCATATGTAAAACATGTAAATTGTTCACCTTTATTATGCATCTCCCGTGTTAATCACCAGGCTTGGCAATTTTTTTTTCTTTTTTTTTTTGTCGCTCATGGGGCTTGAACCCTAGGCCTGGGCGCTGTCCCTCAGCATTTCAGCTCAAGGCTGGCGCTCTACCACTTGAGCCACAGAGCCACTTCTGGTTTTCTGAGTGGTTCATTGGAGATCAGAATCACACGGACTTTCCTGCCCTGGCTGGCCTCCAACCGCGATCCTCAGATCTCAGCCTCCTGAGTAGCTAGGACGACAGGCGTGAGCCACCGGCACCCGGCTTGCTTAGCACTTTCTATGAGACATTGCATTTAAACTTTCAACATCTCTTCCATGATGGGCTGCACATGCCAGCCACCCCAATCTAAGTGATCACCTTAACTGGGGCCTTGATGTGCGTTCCCTCTTCTTTCCTTTTTCAGATGAGGTAACCGATGATTAAATACATCAGAGTGTCCAGTGTCAGTGTCAGCCTCCAGACCAAAGCCAAGCTCACTCTGGAGTCCAAATCCTTCCCCACCACTCACATCACTAATTCCAGTTAGGAATTTAATATTACCCATCATCACGCCTGTGTCTACATTCCTTTGGCATACTGACTAATAAACTGGTCTTTTACAATTCTCTGCTAAAATCGATTCTTTATGCCTCTTTATGGAAGCAGATTTCTGTTGTCTTTCTCGTCAGTGCCAAGTGCTTGTCAGACCTTCGTTCTTCCCCTGGGTCCAGACCCACGGCCTCTCACCTCTGGTCATTCTCTCATTTGTTTTTTTCCCTTTTCAAGTACAGTACTCACATTTCTGTCCAGGTGTGGCTTCAGACCTGGATTATGCTATACCTAGTTAAGCTGCACCGCTCCTGCAGCTAGACAGACCACACCGGGACCGTTGGCTGGGAGGAGGGCCTGCTAACGCTTTGCCAAGGCTGGCCTTGAACTGTGGTCCTCCTAAATTTGGCCTCCCAAGTAGCTGGAAGGTCGGGAGTTATGAGCCATTGTACCCAGCCTTGGATTTCATTCGTGGAACAATTTACTCCCCGTTAGAATGTTTAAGTTTCAACAGCTAAACAATGCCTTGAAGAACATCTTAATTAAAACAAAACAAAAACACAAAAACTAGCTTTAGAAGAATATCTGGGAAGAAAAAGTGTGAAATGACAACTTCAGTGAAAGGAAACGCAGGCACCATTTTTCGGCCTCCACCAGCACTAGAGAGAGTGGGGGCCGCGCAGGGGGGAGGCCCAGGCCTCCAGACAGCCCAGGAATCCAGGTCACAGTCTTAAGTTCTCTTCTAATCCTCATTGCCATCATAGACTCAGACATTCTGAACTGCCTTCAGAAACAGTGTTTCCACCTGAATCGACTCTTTCCATCAAATACCTGGCTGGATGTTCCTGGGTCCCCACAAATATCCGGGGTCCTGCCTTCCAATGTCCCACAGTGGCATAGTGGACTCGGGTAGATCGGCCGTCAATCCTGAGGGTTGCTTTGCGGACTGAGCTATCGCACTGCACAAGGAATCGGTTCAGAGACGTGAGGCCTTCACAATGCCGCTGCCTTAAACCTTCCCACCCCCACGTGTCTGCTGCGTTCGGCTCCCTCTGAAATGGCCTCACCAGCCATCTCATTTGCCTTTTTTAGTTTCCTCCGTCGGGTTTCCTCTCTATCTGCAGCTGTAGTCATCTTCCCTTTTGGCTGAAAGTGCTAGACCCATGAAGAAATACGAGCTGTCATTGTCACCCTTACCTTCAGATAACCCTACCCAACACATTCTATAATTGGTTTCCTCTCTGTTTTTCTCCAGTATTACATTCATTAAGGGTGATATAGGTACTTGCCAAATGCTCCAAAGTTTTATTGAAAAAAAAAAGTTAAACGACTTGAGGTTAGCCCCAAGGCTCTCACACAGCCCAGATGAAACTGTACCGCTATCATTCCTACTTGAGAGACTCGACAATGAACGCTGAGCGGGAGCTTGGTAATCTGTTGTATGTGTCCATGTGTTTCTCGGCAAAAACAAAAAGGGCCAGTGACATTTTTCTCCTGGGGAGCAAAGCATAAATAGAGGGCATTGTGTTCGCAGCCAGCCAATGTCAAAAAGGCACATGTGCTGAGGCCCTTGTAATCGTAATTACACGGAGTCTGCCCTTGGGAGGATTGTATTTCGAGGCCAGCCCGGGCAGAAAAGATTGTGAGGCCCCATCTCAAGCCATAGCTGGAGGCCGAGGTGTGCGTCTGTGATCCTAAGCTATATGCATATATTGGTATAGGTGTATATAGTTTGCATATATGTATTACACAGGTATGCTATATATATGTGTGTGTGTGTGTGTGTGTGTGTGTGTGTGTGTGTGTGTGTATATGATTAAACAGATTTTCCACTCCTATCCTACCAGTCATACAAATGAGTTAGCTGAATATGTAGAGGCTGACTACCAAGGATTTGTATTGCACAGACAATTGTTGGGGAGGAAGAGTATGAGTGACTATCTCTGTCTCTCCTTCACCCACTAATGGTCTATAGATAGCGCTTCCTAAGGGGAGAGGCTCGGGGTCTGTCACAAAATATACCTTTCCAAGCCCATTCTATTATCTTTATTGGTTCACACAAGGAAAGAAAACTCTTTTTTGTGAAGTCTGTACTAAAAGCAAATGAAGTGCTTCATGGGAAGTAACACTGGGTAACTCTGATAATAGCTTGTTGCCTGTAGGGTCTTGTAATATAAAATGGGGAGCAAAAGATTTTTCTGAACAAGTCCAGGGAGCAGGGGATGAAATAATTGTAAACAATGATAAAGCTGACTTCTAGGAGAAGCAATGATTTCCTAAGTGAATGTAATTACACACACACACACACACACACACACACACACACAAGCAATTCTGATAGCATAGGCTTCCTAGTCTAAGAGATAGGAACATATCCAGATACAGGGGGAAATTCAGTAAGACTTGTGTGTGGCAGGGGAGGAGGGTCTGAAAGAACTATGCGTGTTCACTCCTGTGCATAGCACATGCTGATGCACACACAAACGCGTACACGCAAAAAGAAAGCCCAAGGAGGAGAGAAATGTATTCCATGCGATATCGCCTAACATCTTCACAAATGAGGAAACGTTGGCCCTAACAGTATTTATCTTCAGCACACACATGTACTCCTCAAAGTCCAGTCCAAATTCCCAAATGCAAGCTGGGTATCAGTGCCTCTAACCTAGCTACTCAGGAGGCTGAGATCTGAGGATCATGGTGTGAAGCCAGACCAGGCAGGAAAGTCCCTGAGACTCTTATCTCCAATTCATCACATAAAAGGCCAGAAGTGGTTGCTGTGACTCAAAATGGCAGAGTGCTGGCCTTGAGCAAAGAATCTCAAGGAACAGCACCCAGGCCCTGAGTTCAAGCCCCAGGATCAACAAAAGAGAAAAAAATATATCCAGTGTGCTAGTTACATACAGGTTATAATTTGTCATGTCATCCATAATCAACTTACCAAAAATTTCCTTCTCTTTGAAAAGTAATTCCTGGGAAAGAAACTGCAAAATCTCATATGTGTTTGGAGGGGGGAATTTGTATAAATACATTCTGAAGCAACTACGATTTTCCCACGGTTTTTATGACTGCCTGTTGTGCTGGGTTTGGTATTTGCTATTGTTGTTGACTACAGAGTCATAAATCTCCAGATTCCTGCAACTCTGAGGGGGAACTTTTCAGGATATAAAAGTATATCTAGTTGGGTGCCGGTGGCTCACTCTTGTAATCCTAGCTATGGAGACAGGTGAGATATGAGGACTGTGGTTCGAAGCCAGACCAGGCAGGAAAGGCCCTGAGATTCTCATCTCCAATTAATCACAGAAAATGCTGAAAGTGGAGCGGTGGCCCAATGAGGTAGAGCTCTAGCCTAGAACACAAGGAGCTCAGGGGCGTAGAGTTCAAGTCCCAGGGCTAGCAAAAACAGAGAAAAGACAGTATATATAATACTTCACTTCAAAAGGAATGCTGGAAACTGTGTGGGTCACAGAGACCTGAAAAACAAAAGTATGTGTAAATTTATGTATATAATGTGTACGTATAATATTTTATTAAGAGGCTCCTCAGATCACACACACATTACACGTGTACATGTATTTCTTCTGAGAGGTATGGTTGGCTTTGTGAGCACCACTCCTGGGCACTGCAGGTATAATATTTGAGTGCACACTTTAAATCACAATGCTCATTCTTATTTACGGTCTTGCGAAGCAGCCGTTCAGAAATTAAACTGAACCTGTTTGCTAACCAAACAGGTGGAAATAGAAATGCAAAATTACTCTTAACATTCGCCAGCTCTCCCATCACTGTTTTTATTGGGGAAATGAAGAGACAGGCTTTCAGAAACTTTCCTTTCACACACACACACACACACACACAAATAAAATCCCCAAGCATGCTATTAATTGGGTGAAGAAGATGACACTTCAAACTTCACTCTTCTTTCGAACCAAACAACAACAACAACAAAAAACATCACATTTGATAAGGTGGGAAAAAACAAAAAGAGCGAACGGATCAGGGAGGCCGCCTGAAGATGGTTTAATTGGCAGTGGTTGGAGTTGGCTTTTGTTTCGTTGCTCATGGTCGTTTTGACAAAGCACACGTTGAAGAGACTTTGTACGCCGTTCCCACTGAAGGGCAAACAAGGGTACTTTTCATTCGAGTTCTTTCAAGTCTTGCTGTGGATAGGGGGGTTCCTCCTGCTGTACTGTGGCTCTGCGTTCCTCTGTCTGTCTTGTCTTGAGCCACCTCAGCCTCTCCTCCAGGTCCTCCTTCCTCAAAGTCATCCCTGTGCGGAAATTGACACTCAGGGGGAAAGACTAAAAAAAAAAATGACGATCAAGAAAAGAGTCTGCTTTTTTCCAGAGGTCAGGGCAAGAAGAACGCCTCTCCGATGATGAAGCTCGTCTCTCCCTAAGAAGTGTTTTTAACTTCAGCAGAGTCAGCTGAGTTTGAAGCCTTGTCATTCTCCCTCTCTCTCTCTCTCTCTCTCTCTCTCTCTCTCTGTTTTCCAGCTTGAAAGCGAGACACATTTGCTGTCATCTTGCTTTTCAAGGAGTAGCCATTACCAACCATGGACCCAGATCTTTCTCGATTTCCTTCAAGTCTTATAATTTACCTCCTGGCCTACATGGTGGAAACTGGGTTTGCTATGAGCCATCTCTAATTTTTTTTTTTTTTGGTCAGTTGTGGAGCTTGAACTCTGTCCCTCAGCTCTTTCACTCAAGGCTGGCGCTCTACCACTTGAGCCACAGCACCACTTCTGGTTTTCTGAGTGGTTTATTGGAGATCAGAGTCTCATGCACTTTCCTGCCCGTGCTGGCTTTGAACCACCATCCTCAGATCTCAGCCTCCTGAGTAGCTAGGATGACAGGCTGGAGCCACCAGTGCCCAGCTGAACAATCTCTTTTGTACAGGTGGGCACCCTGATTTGAAGTCTAGAGTTTTCCATACAAGAAAACCATGTGGCCAAGGTCTCTTCTGTATATCTTTGAAATGAACACTTAGTTGAGTCAGTAAAATGTCCAACAGCATTCATAATCAAGCGATCGGTCTTGCTTTGCTTGGCTGTTTGAGACTCAAATGAAAATTGAATTCTTAAATATTTGATGCTTGCTCAATGCAGGAGTTGGTCTATTATCGGGGCTCCCTAAGTCCTTCCAAGTCTCTGTAGCCAAAGGACCCTAATATCTTTCAACACATAGGACACCGCTTTTCCAGACTTTTTCTGTTGTCATGTGTGAATCGCTCCAGACCCGCTGACCCCGGCTGTAATATTTCCAAATAAACATGAAGGCCGCAACCCTTCTGGTTTCTGTGTTTGCAGCTTGAGGATTTCACTTATTCAAGAGGGAAAGCCGGCCACCTGTTTCCGAAGCCTCTCTCTTCTTGCCCACATTAAAAGTCCATTCGTGCATAGTAACCCTCTACCCAAAGCCCTTGTGAAACGGCACGAGCTGTTGACATTGTTTGTGCTTGCTTGTATGTGTGTGTGTGTGTGTGTGTGTGCGCGTGTGTTTTCCACTGAGTTACTCCCAAGACACTTCTCAGGACTGAGCATATTAAAATTAATCAGACCTCCCAGGCCCTGTGTGGTTGTGTGTTTAACATGGAGAAGTGGTTATCAAGCATTTGCCCTAATTAAATAGGCCTGCTTGGTGGCGTTCTAGTGGGTGCTTGGCCTTTTTATTTTTTTCCTGGTTAATAGGAGTTACTTAGGGCAAAGGCACGGAGGACGGCCCTAGAGTCGGGGAGAGAGCACTCGGTGCCTGCCTCTGCCACCTGCTCCCCGAGTCCTGAGACTCGCTGGCGTCCCCCCGTGTCTGTGCGAGCCGCCCTTCATATGGAGGAGAAATATGGCCAAGCTCATGAGAGAGCCAGACGGGGCGGAGGGGATGAGGCAGCGCTGATTAAGAAGCCCCGTCGTCCATGCTCATCCATTTTGGAGATGGGGTGGCGCTCTGGGCTCCGGTGTTTTTATTTTAGTTACTTATTTCTGCGGACAAAGTTTGAAGGTCTTGCTTGACATGAGAACGGAGGCCTCTTCCCACCCTGCCTTGGCTTAGGAAAGGACCCCCACCGTGAACCTTGGAAGCTCAGTGTTCCCGAAATCATACAGGCCATTTGGCACAGGAACCATCAGTGATGCTCCCTAGCAGTAAAGATAACCATCTTGTCAGCGTGCTCCTCGTCTTGTTTTCCCTCATGGGAGACCCCTTCCTGTCACCCTGAGGGTTGTCATGGGACACATGGACACGACGTTGGACGAAGCGTAGACTGAGGAAGGCTGATGGGGCGCTTTTCCTCTTGATGTGTTTCACACCCTGTAGGAGGCAGTCTCTAGCATAGTGACTACCTGCTAATTGCTGAGTGGTGTTTGTGCTTTCGGAAATAGAAATAGAAAAAGTGATTCATATTTCGGTTTGCTCTCAGTTGTTTTTTGGTGGTGGTTGGCGGTGGGTCTTGAACTCAGGGCCTGGGCGCTGTCCCTGAGCTCCTTCACTCAAGGCTGGCACTCTACCACGTGAGCCACAGCGCCACTTCTGCTTTTCTGGTGGTTCATTGGAGATCAGAGTCTCACAGATTTTGGTGTCCAGGCTGGCTTTGAACTGCGATCCTCAGATCTCAGCCTCCTGAGTGGCTGGGATGACAGGCGGGAGCCACCAGCGCCCAGCTATGATGTGCATTTTCTCTCTACCTCTTCCTCTTTTTCTCCTTTTTTTTCCTCTCTCTGCCTCTGCATCTCTGTCCCTCTCTGTCTCTTCCCCTCTGCCTCTGTGTCTGTTTTTCCTTCTCTCTCTCTCTCTGAAAGGAACTAATATTTGGAAACAAATTGACAATCGAAGTAATTGTCAAAGCCCATCTCTGTAAACCTGTCCGGGGGTATCATGTATTATTCCTTTCCAATTATCCACAGGAAGTTCTCTGATAAAGGGATTTTCTCTGGAAGAAAAACGGTCCCTCAAACAGATTCGTTCCCTTTCACACTCAAAGAAATCAGCTTAAACAAACACTGTCCGCTGGTTGAGGGCCTTGCTTCCATTCTTCCTGTGTGTGGAAGGGTCCACGCATCTGTTAGGCCGTCTCCTCTCTTTCATGTGGGTCTGAAGTTCACACGTGGACAGTCGAGTCAGAGTGCCAAGCAACTGTCTGGTACCTGACAGCATCCTGGAAGCCCTTCTTCTGCTCTCTCTGGTTGCTGATGGTTATTTATTAACACAATGCAGACTGTGCTGAGTGGGTGTATATGAAATAGAAAGAAAAATAAGGGCCCTGAATGAGTAAATACATCTTTCATCATGCCTTTTGTTTGGTGTGTTTGCTGTGTGCTATTCTTGGTCAATAGAAGTTGTTTGACAGTTCTCAAAAAAAAAAAAGTGAGGAACCTTCTCTTGAACTCTTATCTTTTACTTTTTTTTTTTCCTTCCCAGGAAGGAAAAAAAAAGTTTTCTGTCTGCCATTTTCCTTTCCTTTGCAACCTCTCTTCGTAAAAAAATTATTGTCTTTGATGATTGCTATTGCTATTAATAAGACAAATGTGGGTGATTAGGAAATGTGATAGACATTTCCTTTGAGTTGCTTTCAAATAGTTGAAAGACCAGAACTTTCTGCAGAACTTTCCTAGGCAAACTCTGCAGGTGGAAGTAGAAAGTATTATTCAAATGACCTTGTTATTTCTTCCTTCTAAGAGACAAACACCCATTCTCGGGTTTATATATGCTTCCCTGAAATATTGAACCTTGACTCCATTCATAGTTCGGTTCTCCCCACCACGCACACATTAATAGAGTATTACCATGGAGTTCACCGTATGGCATAATTACTGAAAAGACTCATAGCCGGATAGATGTAGATTCGTGAATATAAAGATCCAGAGATATATAGATTTTCTGCACACTACCGTTGCACTCCTCTGTTTTTGGAGTGAGACCGTGCACTGATGCTAGAATTTTGTGTGTCAATAGATAAGGATTGGTGCTCTGTTTCAGATGAATTCATCTCCCTTGCTTACACCTTCCTTTTTCTGGGAAATTTGTGGAGATTTGCCTGAACATTTCCCCCACTCTATCATGACATTAGTCATGTAGAAAACCTGCCAGCAGCCAGGTGCTGGAGGCTCACACCTGTCATCCTAGCTACTCAGAAGGCTGAGATCTGAGGACCCTGGTTCAAAGCCGGCCCAGGCAGGAAGGTCAGTGAGCCTCTTATCTCCAGTGAACCACTAGAAAACTGGAAATGGCGCTGTGGCTCAAAACGGTAAAGTGCTAGCCTTGAAGAATAGAGCTCAGGGACGGCGCCCAGGTCCTGAGTTCAAGCTCCGTGACCAACCGAAACAAAACAAATGAAAATGTGGGAGCAGGAAGGCACAGAAATGAACAAATGCACTCTTCTTCTCTTTGGAGTTTTCCTTTCTTTCTCTTCTTGTCTTCCTCCCGTGTTTGTAGTCTTATACAGTCTTGCTTCATCCTTTAACACTTTGGTAGTTTTCGGCAGTAACAGTCCATCACGTCTCTGTGCAGAGAAGCACACACCAAGGTAACCGTGTTGGGAGTGGTCAAGTATAGCAGGGGAGGTCTGCTTGGCCTTATTGTACTAGCTCTCCAGACTTCAAGACTGAGCCTGTCCACATTGATCTTGTCTCTGCTCCCGCTCTGCATTGTGAGTGGATATTCACATAGTGTCTTTTTTTTAATTTTTTTTCCTTTTTTGGTTTTTGGGTTCGGGGCTTGGTGGTTTTCCTTGGGTTTTTTTTTTTCAGGGCAGTTGTTTTCCCCTTTTGGGCCTTGTTGCCCTTTTTGTTTTTTTGTTGGTTCTTTGGGGTTAAAGTTTTCTTGGCTTTTTTTTGCTTGTCTGGCTTCAAATTGTGATCCTTGGATCTCAGCCTCCTGAGTAGCTGGGATGCTAGGTGTGAGCCTACCAGTCCCAATCTCCTATAATGTCTTTATTTACTCTGTCCTCCATACCTTAACAACACCACTAGCAATGAGATGAAACAAATGCTGACCCCTGAAAATGGTAATCATATCACAAATCTTTTCCTCCCGAGGACTTGTAGTGAGAGATCAATAAAGAACATTATTGAAATACAACCGGAGAGTTATTTTTCGAGTCATTATTTTGCCTTCCCAGAAGTTTTGCCTTTTGTTATCTGAACTAAAGCAGTTTCAATGAAAAAACAATTATTTCCCAGTTTGAAAATCTATTACCTGATTCAGAGTCATACTTCATGCCCTTTGAAAGGACATAGATTTCAATAATTGTATAATGTCCTGAACTATTGTTTATTTGGTTTTCTGGCAACTTACAATTAAACTATCGCTTTCTCTTCATTTTTTAAACATATTTTTGTATATGTATTTGCACTTACATGCCTTGGAAGGGATATTGTCAACCTGTATCTCCAAATTTCCCCTGAATGAATACACACACACACAGGCACACACACACACAGGCACACACACACACACAGGCACACACGCACATACACACACACACACACACATAAATAAAAATAGTAACTTAGGTTTTTGAAATTTTTATCTCACCTTTTATCTCTAAACTGAAATTTGGTTTTGCCTCTTACAACTTTTGACCAGAGAAAATGATCAGATCAAGGTCTCAATTCAAGACAGGAAATCCCACCCTCTTTCACTGTGTGTTTTCACTTTCCATTGCCTTTGATTTCTCTTTACATCCTGTGTACAATCCCTTTGAATGCCCAACATAGAAGTGGTTCCTTCTTTAACTGCTCCTGTTTGTCTTTGTTCTCTTTGTTTTGCTACTGGGTCTTTCATTTTAATAGCAAACATCTCTTTAAGGTCCTATTTTGTATGCTTGGGGTTTTCTAGCTTAAGTAGAAGGCAGAAACTAAAGACATATCCTGTGTCCTTGACATTCTTCAGAGGAAGATGGACATCATGGAGAAAGGAAGAGAGTATGGTGGCCCAGGGATCTTCCCTGTGGCAAATATGGCAGTGCATTTAATTACTTATCTTTAACAAGTGGTCAGGCACACATGACTCACGCCTGTCATCCCAGCTACTCAGGAGGTTGAGATCTGAGGATCGTGATTCAAAGCCAGCCTGGGCAGGAAAGTCCATGAGACTCTGATCTCCAAGGAACCACCAGAAAACCAGAAGTGGAGCTGTGGCTCAAGTGGTAGAGCGCCAACCTTGAGGAAAAAAGAGCTCAGGGACAGCACCCAGGCCCTCAGTTCAAGCCCCAGGATCAGCACAGATACACACAATAAGTGAATACAGAAGTGAATTAATATTGACAGGTTAATCATCTTTTCTGAGGTTGTCGTGAGTGTGTTATGCCAATTTTCTTCACGTCTTTGTGTGAAAACCGTGACAAGATTTACTGGGTCTAACTTTCCCAGACATTTTTCTTCTGTGCTCCCACTTCTCATCCCATCTTCCCTGGATATATCTTTTTTTTTTTTTGGTTTAATTTTTGCTTCTTAAAGCTGCCTGAGGAAAACTGACAGCGCTAAAGCAGTTTTAATTCCTTTCTCTCAGGTGTGGAGCTAACAAGACTAGTCATATCAAGGACTATTTCCCGTTCTCTCCGACAGCCTTTACTCACTACGCATGCTGGTCATATTATCTCTGAACCTTGGCTTGCAGACCCGCAGAAGCGTGATGATCCATCATCAAAATAGCAGCGAGCCAAAACTCACGAGAAAGTTGTCGGCTGGGTTAAGTATGGGACGCGTTGAACACATGGATTAAAGTATTTAGAAACCATTGCTGTGCTGTTGTACAGAGGGGTTTCCATTCAGCATGGCAATCTTAGGAGCACAATGTGTCGTAGCCCGTGTTGCCCTCTGTCCCCAGCTCTACCCTTCACCCCACGTCCTGGAATTCAACTTTCACATGTGCACGTGGGAAATTCTTACCCCAAACTTCCCTAATTAGGAACCACGCAGAACAATGTAGCAGCCACATAGAGGACACACGTGCACACACGCTCACACATTCCCAGGAGCCCGGGCTGTTAGTACCTCCGGTCTCACCCCTCCTAGTCCCTGTCTGGCTCCTTAGGATGGTTGTTCTAGCAATTTCCTCTCTGCTTATGATACCATGCCTACTTGCAATGCTTTCCCCTGACTCTTTTTGTTGTTGTTGTCGATCGTGGGGCCTGAATTCTGGGCCTGGGCGCTGTCCCTCAGCTCTTCAGCTCAAGGCTAGCACTCTACCACCTGAGTCACAGCACCCCTTCCAGCTTTTTCTGCTTATGTGGTGCTGAGGAATCGAACCCAGGGCCTTATGCATGTAAGGCAAGTGCTCTACCACTGAGCCACCTGCCCAGCCCTCCCTGCCTCTTTATTTTCATCTTACCCATTTCATTTCTAGCAGGAATTATCATTCCTAGCTTCAAACTACACTCTTTTCTTAAGAGATCTTGACTCCGTTTCTCCTCCATTTGATGTGTGTGTGTGTGTGCATGTGTGTGTGGGGGGGGCATTTGTGCACCAGTGCTAGGGCCTGATCTCAGGGCTTCCTTGCTTTTTTGTTCAAGGCTGTGAGCCATGTTTGAATATCCTTTTGTTTGTTTGTTTTCTGTTTTGGTCCATCATGGGGCTTGAACTCCAGGCCTGGGCGCTGTCCCTGAGCAATTTTGCTCAAGGCTGGTGCTCTACCACTTGAGCCACAACACCACTTCCAGTTTTCTGGTGGTGCATCGGAGATAAGAATCTCATGGACTTTCCTGCCCAGGTTGGCTTCAAACTGCAGTGCTCAGCTCTCAGCCTCCTGAGCAGCTAGGATGACAGGCGTGAGCCACCAGCACCCAGCTTTAACATCCATCTTTTGGCTAGTTGATTGTTGATCAGAGTCTCTCGGATTTGTCTGCATTGGCCGGTTCTGGAACCTGGGTCTTCAGATCCTGAGTAGCTGGGATTACAGGCATGAGCCTTCGTGCTTGGCTCCTCCATTTGCCTTTGATCTCTTGAGCAGTGGACAGCAGATAGGGTCCAGAGGCCCAAGGGGCATAGCTCCCTCCCCCTGGCTATTTATGGCCTCCAACTAAGAATAGGGCTCTTTGTCTTTCCATTTTGGAATCGTTATGACAACTTCTCAGAAGTATTCTGTGACACATAAATATTACATGAAATTCAATATCGGTACTTGAAATTTTATTGGAGCCCAGCCAGACCCACCTCTTTGCATATTAACGAGATGGGGTTCTGTCCCGGGAACGTTGGGTAGTATGGCCTGAGAATCCTACACTAGTTGCTTCTATTAGGCCCTTCACTGATCATGTCTTCCGACCCCTGTCCCAAAGAGTGGGACAGAGTTCTTAGCACAGTGCCTTCTCATTGAAGGAGTTAATTGAATGGTTGAGCAAGCTATTTCTGACCTAAACGAAGCCTTCCCTTCAAAGCCTCTTGGCTATGATCCTAGTGGAATTTTAATAGAGAAAATACTCAATTACGAAGACCTGGGTGCTAGCATTTGCTCTGTGATTATCTGTAGAATCTTAAACAAGTGCCTTTCCTTTTATTTCAAAATAAACTAATTGCATTTCATGGGTCTTATATTCTTTCCAGAGATAAAATTCTGGAGATGCGACATCAATATTTGATTAAGCCAATATGCAAAAAAAAAAAAGGAATAAGAAATCTCTGAAAGCTCTTTAGTAAGAAATATGGACAAAAGAAGGAATGAATAATAAACTCTTAATTAGACCAAATACACGTTGGCTTTATTATGGCTTTTGACAAGCTGTTTTATGGTGATTCAAGTTGTAGAAAGTTTGTTGTCCATTTTGGACTATGAATCTCTATACTAATGCATTGGGAAAGAAGATTAAAAGCCTGTGTTATAAGATCTGTGGTTTATAATTTATTCACCTTGCTTTAAGCAATAGGTTTGTCCAAGTAGTGAAACTCAGATGCTTTTATTGTTCACTTTTTCTAGAATACTATCCATTTTCATACACGTTCCATCCACCCAAGAGATAATGCAGCCTAAATGAAGCATAATGTCTGTAACCGACCTGGACATGTTATTTTTATAGATTATAATAATTACGAGGTTCTTACAAATCTAAAGCAAAGTCTTTGAGTCTTTCAGGAAATGAAATGCTTATTGTAATCCTGTGGGCCCCCATTAAGTTTTCTTAAATGAAAATATTACAGTAATAATGATGACTGCACTTCTTTTCTTGTAATTGGTTGCTATTTCTATCCTATTTAGACAGGCAATCAAATAGGTTAATACACTGTGCTTTTATGTTAAAATATTCTTGTTTCCATGTATTCTTGTTTCCTGAATAAATTTGATTGTCATAGATACCTAATAAATATCTTGCAGGAGGGAAAAATTGGAATGTAAACATCACTTATGTAGTAATTTTTAAGTGGAACATTGAGCGTTTGTCAACCTTTTGTTATTAAAAAAAGCATTAACATACACAACTGATATTTAGAGAAGTAGGTGCTGGCTGTTTGCTAAAGATCTAACTGGCTTTTGAATGTTCACTTATTGTGATTGTCTTCAAAAGTATCGCTTTCCCTTTCCCTAGAGCTTATACCTTAAAAGATAGTTATAACTAGTAAAATATTTCCAATCATTTAGAACCTGCTAGAGAAAGAAACGTTTTTAAAACGTGTATCCAGTGGAAACCTTCATAAAAGAAATTCTTTCTTCTCAAGTTGTGTCAACTTTTATGAAATAACCTGAAGCAGAAACTTAAGTAGGATGCATTTCAATCCCCTTACTTTTGATTTTGAGGACCTAAAAGTTTTGGGGAGATAGTCAACTCTTTTGTTTCACATAAGACTTTCTCCTCTTAAAGATCCAGAACTCTGAAGTAGGTCCATGGGGTCATGTTTGATGATTAGTCGCTTATTGAATCAGGCTGTCTACCATAATTTCAAGAGGACCAGTTGTCATGTAATAACATTTTTGTTTATAAAATATTTTAATCTCAGAGATAGATGAGGAGAGAAAATTGCATTTTATTATTATTTCTAGCTTCTTCATTCTGTGTTTTACTCAAAAAAATATTTACTAAGCACCAGTGTCTCTATTCAGACTTGTAGATGCTGAAACACATCTGTGAATGGATATACTTTAATTTATAAAATATGAAACACAATTTTACTAATTTTATATTCCCAGGTATAAACTCTTTTCCATTTGAAAATCTCTTGGTTACATGTCAAGGATAACCTCGTCATTTAGTTGCTGTTGTTTTATTCCAGTTCTGGGGTCCAAACTTTGGGCCAGCCAGCCCATTCTGCTTTGGCTTTTTTCCCCTCAGGGCTAGTACTACCCTACTTGAAGCACAGCGCTACCCCTGGCTCTGTAGGGGTTAATAGAAATTGAGAGTCTTGCAGACTTTTCTGCCTTGAGTGGCTTTGAACCTCAGTCCTCAGATCTCATCCTTCTGAGTAGCAGAATTTCAGGCATGAATGAGTGGCTCACCATATGGTTTTAAAGCAAAACCTACTGCCGTTCTTTTGCTGCATTTGTTGAAATGTAAGATGGTATTTCACTCACACACAAAAAAATTAGCCAGTAAGTCTCCAGTGACCTTCATAATATACAAAGAGATTGTTTCATGTGTGGCTTAAAACATAAACATCCACCTCTCTGAACACAGAAATAATTCATTTCCTTGAGAAGATCCAAGAATACCGTCTTAGGTAGCAAAAGGGTACCCTGAAGAAGAACAATGATTTAACACCCTACTTTTTGGTCTAAAACAACAACAACAACAAAGACAAGGTAGTATTTATTTACTGAAGATAGATTTCTACTTGTCAAGATGATAATTTAAAAAGAAGAATGGGAGTTTTTTTTATTATTAACATTATTATTAACATACCTCTGGAACACCTTCTTGCCTTCTATTTACTTTTTGCATTTCCTGTAAATGCCTTCCAGAGAGCTCTGTGGTTATCAGGTCCTGTGATTTTTGTGGAGGTGGGTGAACAATGCATCTGTTCTCTTCCTTTTCTGGGTGTCCCTGAGCTCCCTCAAGCTGAGACAGATGGCTGCTGGTTTCGTTGTGTGCGTAGGAGACCCCGACTTCCACATGCGATTTTTACCATTTGGTAGTAATTAGTTTGTTGTATAAATTAACATTAACTGAACCATTCTTCGGGCATTGTTTGTAATTATCTTCTTTGAGTCTCTGAGTTGTATAAAGAAACAACAAGCAGGGAAGAAACTGCTTCTTATTTGATCTAAGTTGAAATATCTATCATTAGACAAAATAGACTAACCATCACTCCATACTCCATAGCCTGGAAACTTTAACATCGCCAGAAACGCCAAAATGGCTTAGAAACACAGTGAGATTTTGTTTTCAGAAAAATGGGTGCTGTTTTTGTGAAAGTTAACTCTTAATTGTATATTGCAATAAATAATAATCATAATAATAAAAGAATGAGCCGGGTGCCTGTGTTCACATAATCCTGGCTCTTCAGGAGGCTGAGATGTAACGGTTGTGGTTCAAAGCCAGCCTGCGCAGGAAAGTCCATGAGACTTATCTTCCATTAACTACTCAGAAAAAGCCAGAAGTGGTGCTGTGGCTCAAATAGTAGAGCATTAGCCTTGAGCACAAAGAGGCTCAAGAACAGGGTTCGAGCTCTAGGGCTGGGGGCGGGGGGCAGGGGAGGGGAGAAGTACACTTTGAGGCTGAGGAAATTTTCTGTCATGTAGTGTGACTTGTTTCAGTTTTCAGAGCAACTACAACTTGAAGGTCAATGTCTGTCTTACATCCTTTCTTCTTTATCTAGTGTGTATTATATTTAGAGGCTTTCCAAGAGGAGCATTTAGTGCAACTTTATGAGATTCCATGTTTCTCTAAGATACAAGCCATCAATACTCATGATTTTAGGGGATGTCCTCCATCACTAAGAGAAAATTTTAATCACCTAAGTTGTACATTCTCAATAACATTTAAATCTATCATTTCTCTCTCTCTCTCTCTCTCTCTCTCTCTCTCTACTAATACAGATATTGGCTATCAATAAAAATCAATGACCTTTTCTTCTGAAAACCTCTTCAGTTTGCTTTTGGCCTTGCTCATGTTATTTCTGGGTTCAGATTTTTCTTCTCGAGTTCTTTCTCTGAGGAGATCTAATAACTAATGCTGTATAACAGATTGTCTTTTAAAGTTATACATGTTTCTTTCTGTGGGAAAAAGAAGCCATCTGTGTTTTCTTTCTGGAAATTGCTTTTAAAAAGCTAGTGTGAGGAAACCAAACTTGCTAGGTACTTTGACCCAAAGTAGTAAAAATGTGCCACCACCCTTTTAACTGTCCTCAATATAGCCTAGATTTTTGTGTTGGCAGGGAAATATGATGATGATTATTCTATCAATATTACTCTATTGCAGCCGGTTTATTCATATAAGTGAGGCTCATTATCCAATTAATAATAACAATAGAAACATAGACCATTAGTGGCTATTTTTTATCATGCAATTTCAGTTTCTGATCAGATCGATGGTTGTAGAAAAATCTACGTACCAGAAATAGTTTTTAGCTTTTCTTTCCTTTTGAGAATGTTACAACTAATTTTATTAAATACAATTATTTCATGCATCTCCAAGATTTAAAGGCAGTGATCCTTGCTAATTAGTGGAAATACAGTGATACATTTTGCCCTCATTGAGAATGACCACACTTACAGCTCATCTTTTTATGAACAATTGAGCAAAAATAAGGCACTTTAGAAGCCATACTTTGGTTTTATTTGAGCTCTTGTATAAGTCTTGCATATTTGTATTATTCTGAGGTTAACAAAATAAATGGGCCATTTTTAATAGAACTTTCAAAAGAGAACTTCTGATTTATTAGAACTGAGGTGTTTATTTATTAATTTTGTTGGTCATGGGGCTTCAGCTTAGGGCCTGGGTAATGTCACTGCTCTTTTGCTCAAGGCTAGTGACATGCCACTTGGAGCCACAGCTGTACTTCCCATTTTCTGGTGGTCCACTGGAGATAACAGTCTCAGAGATTTTCCTTTCCAGGCTGGCTTTGACCAGCAATCTGTAGATTTTGATCTTTTGAGTAGGATTACAGGCATGAGCCACCAGTGCCCGGTTTGAAGTGTTTATTTTTAAAACACTTCTAGCAGAAAACTGATTTTTGTGACATAAACTAGAACTACTGTCTAATTAAAAGTTAAACTCTTCATAAACGATATCATCTGGTATTCCCCCCCCAAATTAATCAACGTTATAAGCTATTCTTGAAAGTCTATATCACTTTTGACCATTGAAAGCCCTAAGTACTTTGAATATTTGCAGCCTTTGAATTCAGAAAATTGCTGTTCACACATCATATTTTCCTAAACTGGGACAAAGAGAAGCATTATTGTTTTATATCTCTATTTTGGCTGTACATCAAATCAACATAAAAACCTTATGCTCTGTGCTTTTCAATATCTAGAGTTGTCCAAAAATGAATCAGCCTGGAGATATCTTCTTTTTCTGCTTCAAAAGATGGTAGTATATTTTCCTTTATGTGAATCAAATATAGTATTTAGTAAAAAAAATTGTTAATGTCAAACCTTGTGCCTCTTGAAAAAGAAAATCATCCTCTAAGTTCTCGATTACTCAAAAAATAACATGAATACAAATTTCTGAACATATTTTCCATAGAATGGCATTTGATTTGTGGATATTAAGATTCTTAGTATCAGGCCAAATTATTCCTCTGTGTAGAGTACAATAATCTCTATTTTCTTCAAGTTCAAGTCTTAATTCTTGGAAATGAAGCAACATAAATACGTTGGCTTCCAAAGTGTTGGATTTTGCTTCACTTCTGTGCTTGTGTCCGTAAGAAACTATAAATCTAGCTCAACATACCCACTTGGAGGAGTCCCAATAATGTACTCACTGCTAACACCCATGACTACTTCTGTACTTCTCCATTAAAAAAGCCATTGTAGTATTTCTTCTATGGAGAAATGATTTTCAGGTTGAATGAATACCTTCATAAATACTCTCCCCAGAAACCAACTCGGAATGAATCCTTGGCAACTATTTGAAATCCAAACTCTCCTATGGATCTGATATAATTTAGATCCAAAAATAAGACAGAAGGAAAGAAGAGAGAGAGGAAGAACGAGAGAGAGAGAGAGAGAGATTTAATAGGAGCTCTTCTATGATGGTGAAGCTCAAAGAGAATACATTAATTAACCCAAGAGAAATTCTCAGAAGATCTCATGAGAAACGATAGCTTTGAAATCCAGTGATTTTGATCCACCAATTGGATTTGGGTCAAAGATCTTGGACAGGGAAGGAAAAAGAGGAAGGAGGTTATGTTCTAGGGACCAGATGTTAAAAACTGACATAGGTAAGCCAGCTGCCTGCTGCAAATCTCTCACGCACTTCCATCAAAAAAAAAAAAAAAGAGAGAGATGATATTCTCCTTTGGAGCCCCTCTGTCCTTCCAGGGGAGAAAGAGACACAATTCTGGCTCTGTGTTTTTCCTTTGGCCTACCTTGTCGATGGCCCTGGAAGACTAAACAGGTGTTATCTACTTTTGATTTCAGTGCATTTAAATTAATCCTGTCAGCTCAGCTGTTAAAACAACTGTCATCTCCAGCTGTTAGTAATTTTCGACTGGGCACTTTCACAAGTTGCCAAGATCTGAGCCGGCATTGTGTGTCTGAATGCACTTTACTAACAATTTGTGGATTTCTTTCTTTCTTTTCTTTTTTTTTTTTAAAGGGGACGGATATTGCGATGCCGAACCTACAAAATGATCATAAATATAATCTGACAATACAGTCTGGGGCGGGGGGGCGGGGGAGGGCTTGCTTTTTGATATATAAATAAAGATGCAAATGTCCTGATTATGTAGTTGATGTGTGACACAACCTTGCGATGCATTGTGTTCATGGAACAATAAGTCAACTTGGAAAGCAAAAAAGAAAAAGGGTAGAGATACGGTGAAGAGGTAAGGAGGCAGAAAGTGACACTTTACCTGCCTCTGATAGTTTTTATGTTTCCAGAAAGAAAAAAAAAAGTGTTTGCTACTCTGGTATTTGTGGGTTTTTTGCTTTTGCTAAAATACTCAGGAAGACATCTTTGAGCTAAGTATAACTAGTTGTAATGAAATGTTTGGTTTGAAATGTCGGGGTTTGGATCAAGATCCTTGTAGTGAACGTTTTCAATTCTAAGAGGCATTTCTTGTATAATATCGGTATTTGAGAGGTATTTCATGGTGGTATTCTAAAGTAATTGTGGAGAAGAGGGAAGGAGACAGTGTACCTTCATCCAGAGGTAAAATGTATGATCACATGTTGGGATCCGCTGAAAATGTTCAGCAATCTCAACTCTACAAACTAATAAATGACTTATTTGCTGCCTATGACGCAGTCAACAGGAGCCAATGAGATTTCTCTGTATTTTAACCTTAAACATCATGAGACGGAAAAATTACAGGCTCTCAGTTTGACCTGGTCTGAATTGGGTATAGAGGTTTCGTTGGTGTGTTTGAGTTTATTTATTTAATGCTATTAAAAAGTGTGTCACAAAAGAGAAATAGAGAGATGATTTTCAAATTGGTTTTTAATCGCTTATGCTCCAGGGTGGCATAATGCAGAATGGGGCAGCAGAGGAACACATTTAATCCCGGCTCTTCTGGAAGTGGAGATCTGAGCATCACAGTTTGAGCCAGGCAGAGACTTAGAAAGACTTATCTGAAAAAAACAATAATGTGAGGACTCCAGAATGCAGCTCAAGGGATAGAAAAAAAAATCAAGTACCTAATTTTGAAAATATTTTTCAATGAAATGTACCAGTCACAAAATTCCAGCCTAAATTACAAAATGTATAAATACATGCGTGTGTCTGTATTAATCAATACGTATATATGCATGTGTATTGGATATACACGTGCATATGTATGTACACCCGCACATGTCTGTAAATGCATGTACCTACATTACGTACATCTGTAGAATTGCCATTGAAGAAATTTGCACAGATTTGGTTAAACTTACCTCTACATTAATTTCGAAGGCAATTTGTTTTCCACTTTTTCTTTATACAAGTGAAACTGATGTTGTCAGAGGATTCATGTACAAAGTAGATAGTAAAACCATAAGGAAAAATATGTCAGAACAAGTAATTTCCTCTGTGTGTGTGTGTGTGTGTGTGTGTGTGTGTGTGTGTGTGTGTACTGGGGCTTGAACTCAGGACCCAATGCTCTTAACTCAAGGCTGGTGCTCTATCACTTGAGCCACACCTGTGCTTTTGGCTTTTTGGTAGTTAATTGGAGATTTAAAAAATGGACTTTTTTGCCTGGGCTGGCTTTGAACTGCAATCTTCAGATTTCAACCTGCTGAGTACCTGGGATTACAGGCATCAGACATGAGTACCTGGCTAGAGTTTACATTAATCTCATTACTTCTAAAGCCAAATTTGAAATATAATCTCTCTAAATCTGGTGGCAAAAGAAGATGATTAGGAGAACATGCTAGAACCCACAAATTAGAGAGGTTATCAGGACCCTGGATGAGAAACACCGAACTCTGCCCTCAGATATCACCTGTGCACACTGAGTAAGGATTTACATATCTGAATTAATCTTGGACTAGTTTCCTAAAATGAGCGTTTCAACAGTGTGCTTTAAACCAGGTGGCTCTAAACAAAAGGACATTCACCCTATTCTTTCACACTCCAGATACTGACAGTCAGAAGAAGATGCTGGCAGAGAGCCATGCCCCCTCAGCAGCCTTTGGAAGTAGCATCCTTCCTCTTCTTGGGTTGGGATTGTGGCAATCAAGTCTTGGTATCCATTGCCTTTGAACTTCATTGCTCTTCCTCTGCTGTCATATGATTTTCTCTGGGTCTTCCCATTGTCATATTTTTACACGCACATGGGTCCTGCTAAATCAGAGTGAACCTGCCTAGCTTCATCTCAACCCAATTACATCTGCAAAGAACTTAATTAGGTGTCCCCAAAGAAGGCTATATTCAGAGCCATTGTGGATTAGACAATTTCAAGATACCTTTTAGGACCTGGGAAGTTTCTGATGATATTGCAACAGGAAAGAGACCTGATCAGAGTTGGGCACTCAGAAACCATTCTTACCACTCTTCCTTCCTTCCTCACCTACCCTTAAACTCAACGTCTCTTTTCTCCCAAGGGCAGCGAACAAACATGGTAGCCACGGGACGCATGGACTTAGGGATCCTTTTCTAATAAGGTTGCACATGGGAGGTCCACAGAGTGTGATCCCCTAGTTCCATATTTATTAACCCACTGGTCAACCTGGACTTCGTTCCTTCCCAATGGAGCCCTGTACCTTACCTAGCACACGCACTGATCTCTCCCATGAAATTTCCCACCCATCCAAACTGAGAAGCTTATTTACTACAAACTATGACCTCAGAACATGAAACGGTCTGATCATAATTTACTGACGAGGAAATGTCAGAGGCTTTTGGAATGATGATATACTAAAGGCATGCCATCTGAGTAAACAAAACCCTGTAACTCTTTTGTCCTGTTGGACTTGAACAGATGTCTAGACAGGAAGCATTGTGAACACAGCCCAGTCAGTAGCTCACACAGATGAGGTCATGCTCGGGTGGTGATGTCATTAAGAAGACACTTCACCCCTCCCTTCCAGCGATGACATAACATTCCCATTCATACCAGCTAACCATCACTTTTGTGTGTTGTGGATGTGCCAAATCTGGGGCTTGATCTTAGACCCCGGTTACTCTTAGGCACAATCCCAGTGTTCTACCATTTGAGCCAGAGTTCCACTTGTAAGCTTTTTAGTATTTAATTGGAGATCAGAATCTCATGGACTTTCCTGCTTGGGCTGACTTTGAGCCACAATCCTCAGATCTCAGCCTCCTGAGAATCTGGGATGACAGGTAGGAGCCACCAGCTCCCAACTCTTAAGTTTAAGAAGGACTTTCTTTCTCTCGTCGGGCTGTTAAAAAATGCCACCTCTTTCTGAGAGTTACTGCTTATTCAAAGTTTCTATTTACGCTTCTTAGACATAATCAGGCAATTTTACAAAATCCTTTCCCACTAGATTATAAACTCCTCAGGGCAGAGACACTGTAATTTGCGTTTCTGATTGTAGGTGAATACTATATGTGGTTGATAACAGATTCACATTAAATATTTCATGGACGTATGAATTAAAAGGTAGAGAGCTTCATTAGTACAAAATCGCAGCACTGTGTGATAGAGGGAGGTAAGACCTAAACAGGATTTTGGGTTTTACAAGTAGAGAAAAGAGGAGGAGAAAAGAGGAGGAATTTCATGCAAATGCAGAAGGTGAAATCCACTGGAGCCTGGTGACAGATGGTATGTGACATTAACACAGAGCGAAGCTAAGAGGCAGAGTCACTTGCAAATACCCAAATGCCATTAAATGAGATAAAAGATCAAATAATAGGGGCATATATCTTTAGGACAGAAGTTGAGTCTTTTCTGGAACATAGTAATTTGGAGGTACCATTGAGCCATACTGAGATGTTTAGTAAGCACCTCATAAGAACAAGAAAGAAGTCAGCAAAGGTCATGAAAATTTGCAAATTGCTTGCAAAGTAACAGTAATTGAAGCCATGAGTGGGAGATAGGGTGATAGGGAATTTAAAAGGATGAGAGATTCCAGAACACTCTGGTATGCCTTCCTAGAGTTCATTTGAAGGCAGAGTATGAGAGAATAAAGAGAGAGAGGAAGAGAAAAAAATAACAAAGTCAGTATACATGGATTGACTATAAGGCTGCACGTGTGTGTGTGTGAGAGAGAGAGAGAGAGAGAGAGAAAGAGAGAGAGAGAGAGAGAGCGTGAGCATGCACACTCATGTCAACACAGGGACTTGAACTCAGGGTCTCACACTCTTACTTTTCACACAAGGCTAGTGCTCTACTCCTTGAGCCTTACCTTCACTCCCAGCTTCTCAGTGATTCATTGGAGATAAGAGTCCCAGGGGATTTTCCTGCCTTGGCTCTCTCAGAAGCACAATTGTCAAATCTCCGCTTCCTGAATAGTTCCTATTTACAGGCTTGAACCACCTGCACCCGGCCCCGGTTCAATACAGATTTAAGGATTTTGGAGAAGAGCAGGTACATTTTGGCATCCTTAGCACATCAGCAGCGTGAATACAGAGAGCAGGGAAGGGCAGCCGTGGTATGCCAAGTTATGTGAGCAGTAACTTAAAGACAACCCCGAAGGCGCTGCCATTTCATGTAGAATGAGGGTCAAACCAGGGACGGAGCTCACGTGAACCGCGCTGAAAGACACTTATTAAACAATCATGAGTGACGTTTTCCTTCCTGTATATTTGAAGGAACACAGAACTTTATATTGATGGGGCAGGGGGGCCGTACAATTTAGGATGAAGGATAACCACACCGACAGAGCAAGTCATCTTTTCTGAGTGTGTTACACCTCGGAACATGGGACTCAAAAGTTGGTCCATAGATGAGGAATCAGATGACTGGATTTTATAGCCTAAATTCCAGATGATAGCTCCGAACACTAAATCCTTTATAAAATTCTAAATTGGGTCTCACATGTTTAACAGAGGGAGAAGTTGGCTGCAT
This sequence comes from Dipodomys ordii, assembly GCF_000151885.1. Taxonomy (NCBI): domain Eukaryota; kingdom Metazoa; phylum Chordata; class Mammalia; order Rodentia; family Heteromyidae; genus Dipodomys; species Dipodomys ordii. The sequence goes on along the minus strand of NW_012267297.1, from coordinate 4,388,097 downwards.
GTCTAATATTTTGGAAACACCAGTATGTATTTCCCAGGCTGGAGTTTCCTTCTGATCATTCATAGTAAGTTCTGAAGGTGATTATATTCCATTGTATGATTATTATGACATGTGATAGCAAGCTAAACCTGTTTATTTTTCCCTAACTATAAAATTGATCAGAATAGGGGTAACTAAAAGTGCAAATAACATTTATACCCAACATCAGCAACAGAGGTAGAAGTTATAGGAATGAACTGAAAAATTATGCAAAATGAAACTGTCCTACCATTGTTAGTATTTAGAATGATGGAGGAATTCTTAGGTTAAGAGGTAGGTTATAAAATAAGTTGTAAAGTAGGTTACAAAAATCTTTGGTAAGCATGCTTTACTAAAGATTTGTATTGTGCATAAACTGTGAGCAAACTTAGGATCTAATAGTTAAGACCATTACACTAGTTTTAATAATTTCACCAGCATATGAAATACTGTGGTAAAACCCCTTTGCACAGCTAATGTAAATTAACACAGCCGGCTCAGGAAGAAAAATCCCTGTGAGACTCTTACCTCTAATTAACCGCTCAAAAACCGGTAGTGGCACTGTGGCTCAAAGTGATAGAGCAGTAACCTTGAGCAAAAGAGCTCCAGACAGGATGAGAGAAAGTAACAGAGGGGTAAGTGTGATCTGGTACTTTGCATGCACGCATGGAAATACCACAGTGGACTTCACCTAAAATGAAGCTTTAAAAGCCCCAGCAAAACCCCACAACATTTGAACCAACAAGAGGAATCACTTAAAGTGGAAATTTGGGCTTTAATCTCTCTGCTTCTAGCATGATAAACCACTGAACACACCAGGGGTTTATTATGGCTGAATTCCCACCAATTTTGGACGGTCTCTTCTAAACATCCCCAGCTAAAATAGATTTGGAAGATTGAGGAAAAGCTTCTCAATGATTCATTCCCTTCTGGCTCCTCCTTCACCTTCTCTGTGTCCTCTTATGCTCTTTCTCCCTGTGTCTTCTTTCCCCTCTCCCCTTCCTCTTTGTCTGTACAGACCTCTGCTTCATAATTAGAACAAGTCTCCTGTCTGTCATGGCCAGCGGGTGTGTCCGCTGGTTTGATTGATGGGCTGTCACTCATCTCTGTGGTTGGGAAAGTGTCTCTGGGTTCCAGTGAGAAGATGGATAGCCAGGCCTTGTGTTTGCTTGTTTGTTTTCTTTTCATTTCTTCATTGCTATTGTAAAAGTGAGGTACAGAGGGGTGACAGTTACATGAGTCAGGTATGAGAATATTTCTTTTTGGACAATGACACCCCTTCCCCAGCTTTCTCCTCGTTTTTTCCTCCCATTCCCACCTACAGGTTGTACAGTTCATTTTCTACATAATTTCTAATGAGTACCACTGCTGCATGTGTTCACCCTTTGTCTCTCCATTTTTGTGCCCCTCCCTTAACCTCCCAAAGACAGATAAACCGAGAAACAAAAAGAAAAGGAAACTAAAACAGCAACAAAGAAATTTTAAAAACCACATTTTGATAAATATTTTGTATGATCGGATGCACATAGCTACTGTGCCTTTGTGATCCTCTCCCAAGAGTATCCTCCTCTGGTCTCACTGTGTGAATGTCTAGAGTCCTGTATAATTTATCATGTCCCACTGTATATTTTTTTTCTTTTAAATCCCAGTGTGTTTACTTGTAGACTTATATGTACCTATGTTTCTCTGGATATGGCTTACTTTACTTAGAGTAATTCCTTCCAAGTGTGTCCATGTCCTTATAAATGCTACAATAGTGTTCTTTCAGATGGAAGCATAGAATTCCATTACATATCCATACCACATTTTCTTGATCCATTTGTCCACTGAGGGGCATCTGGGCTGATGCATATATTGGCTATTGTAAACAACACTGCAGTGAACATGGTTGTGCTGGTGGCTTTAGTGTAGAACTTGTATTCTTGCCTTCCTCTCAGGATATGCACTCACAGAAATGGAACATACAACAGATGTGACCTAGAGCCTGAATGAATTGCTTTAAATCATGAGACTATCTTGCAGTGGGTCTGAATTTTATCCAGCATTATTTTCTAAGTGAGTATACCAATCCTCTAAGGTAGGGTCATCTCAGTTCCACAGCTAGGGAAACAGTCATTTGAGGATCTCTTTACATGGTATTACCTAAGAAACTGTGGGGAAGAATAATGGCTTATTTGATAACAAACCTTCCTCTTCCGGGCCTGTTGCTACACCAGATGTAACTGCCCATGTGAGCAGGTGCAGTTACTTTCTCTCAAAATGTGGAGGAGCATTTGAGATGACAGGTGTGAAAGAAGGCAGAAGAATAGAATTTTCTGCTCTTCAACTGTGTTAGTGGATCACTGGTGTCACTAGTTAACCCCTTGAATGCCTGATCTTTCACTTGGTCCTGTTTTGCAAAGGTAAGAAACAACTGAACTCTTTATCGTTTTGTATGTCTGTTTTGTCATCATCATCATCATCATCACCACCACCACCAATCATCATCACATCATCAATCACATTTCCACACTTCACTTTCAACATCACTAGAGTCACAGGAGTTCATTCATAATGGGGTCTGTTCAGACAACGGGTTGTCACCAGGCCTTGACAGCCTTATCAATATTTACAAGAGAAAAAATGTGACGCTAGTCCTTATTCTGACATCTCAGATCTTACTCAAAGAATATTTCAAGTCGGGTGTGGGTGGCTCACGCCTGTCATCCCAGCTACTCAGGAGGCTGAGATCTGAAGATCACAGTTTAAAGCCAGCCTGGGCAGGAAAGTCCATGAGACTCTGATCTCCAATGAACCACCAGAAAACTGGAAGTAGCGCTATGGCTCAAGTGGTAGAGGGCCAGCCTTGTGCTGAAGAGCTGAGGGACAGCGCCCAGGCCCTGAGTTCAAGCCCTACAACCAAAAGAAAAGAATATTTTAAGTGCAGTTACTGAAGCCCATGGCATATTTTATTTTGAATTTGACATCTAAATCCAGTGCCTTTCAAGTATCAGCATCGACATCATTGTTGTTATTATTATTATTTACTGGAAGTTAACTTAGGTTATTATTTCTTCTGAAATGCTTAAACTTTATATTCATCTAGCTAATATAGTGCTGAGATTTGGTCCTTTTAATCATCTAAGAAATGTATTATTATCGTTAAGTATTGGTAGGAAAGAGTTGCTATTGAACAGAACAGTTTATGGATACAATGTATCTCGATCCATGTCCCCCCTTTAGTCATTCTCTCCCGTCCCCCTCCTAGGAGCCCCATCCCTCACTTGTCTTAATTTTGTAGGATATACATTGGTTTTCTAACTGCCTTTCTTCTTTATTCATCCACCCCTTTCTCCTTGATCTTTCCCCCCCACTTCCTGGTGTTTTCTTTTGTTGAACGTGGCCTTCTATGCAGTGAATTCTCCCCTGTATCTACTGTAATTCAGCAAATGCATTTGCACACCCTTGCATACCACCCCATGTATTTACATCTACGTTTATAAGCTAAATCCACTTTCTACATAGGAGGAAAAACGCGCATCCTTTATCTCTCTAGGTCTGACTTCACTTCACATCATTTTTTCCACGTTTTTTCATTTTTGTCCCTAAAAACACAGTCTATAATTTTGGGGGGATAAGTTCATTCAGATACATAGCACAGAGATGTATTTTTCTTTATTGCATACTTTATAAAGGCTAAAATGTGTTAGTTGAAGGAAAACGAACTTACTCTGCAGAGTTTAGTAGCTGCTGAATATCCCCGCATAGGAAGTCATGGAGAAGTCTTTGATGTGTATGAGATTTTTTTTTCCTCCATGTTATTCTTTTGGTCGTTTTATCTTACTTTACCTCTAGTTGGAGTTGCTTAGGGTTTTGCTGTTTGTACCCACTGTAAGTATTTCATGTCTTTATTCTACAATAAAGCAAACATTATAGGGTTTAATACACTATTGGAGAGAAAAAATTGTGTTTCTTTTGCAAGCGCATAATTATTTTAGGGCTTTCGCAGCTCAGTGTAATTAATTGATTAATGAACATGATGAGGGAAGGTGGTGACTTCAGCGATCAAATCATTATTCTGAAACTCTTACCTTTTGAAAGAAAATGACAGACAGTCATCATTTTGAAACTACAGTAGAGAGTAGGCAGAGAAGCTGTCAGAAGTCTTAACGAGACAACAACTTTCTGTAAGTAGATGCTACTGCTGAGGTGGAGAAAAGGCGTCTTCTGATAATACTATGACTAGTCTCATATTCTCATTTTCACATGCTATCTTGAAATTGTGTGTGTGTGTGTACGCGTGCGCAGGTTCTGGGGCTTGAACTCAGGGTCTGGATACTAACCCTGAGCATTTCCCCTGACACTTTACCACCTGACCCACAACTCCACTTCTAGCTCTTTGGTGGTTAATTGGAGATAAGAAGTTTATGGACTGTTTCTGCCAGGAATGACTTTGATCACTGATCCTCAGATTTCAGCCTCCTGAGTCGCTGGGATTACAGGTGTGAGCCGCCAGCAGCGCCTGACTTGTCTAGGAGCTTGTACAGTTCCAAACCCAAATGCAAGTTGGCACAGTGTTTGCCTCATTATTTCGCATTTAGGCCTTTGTGGAGTTGAGCCACACAGACTGCTGGGTTAAATCATACCATCGTCTGTGCCAGCCTCTCGAACACCTGCCCAAAAGATATAAAGAGAAAACACACAGACCTGAAAGACACTGTGCGTGTGTCAATACAAAGTCTGAAAAATGAACACCAGAAGTATGGGGGATCGGGAATGCAGTCTAACAATCTGATTGAAACTAATTAAGCCTCTGGTGTTCATTAAGGTCACTTTGATGTTGGATTTCTTCTGAGAGTTTTACATTCAAGTCAGACTCGTGTTTTGATTTTTAATTATGTAAGAGTTGTAGTTACTAATTTTTCTTTACATGTTTAATTGAAAATACCTGCTGTGAAATAGTATGGATCTGTGCATCAAAGCTTAACTCCGCCTTCTCCCCTAGTTTGGAATGTATTTTATCTTAAAGCTTTGCAATATGGAAACGTTTACATGGATACCACCCATACAATGCTAGCTAAGAACGAGCAAATACATCGAAGTACAATGGAAATCGCCATATTGCTGATGGCGTTAGCTTGTTTTCAGTTCATTCTTTCATGCATGGAAATTGTAAAAGACCTGTAATTTTGCATTTAAGAGCAATTGGTTTCCATTTAGGAGACACAAGGTTAACCAGAGCTACACACAGTTTGGGAGTTTAAGACAGACTTTAATCTTCCTACTTAGCTCTTGGTAAGACTCGTGTGTGTGTGTGTGTGTGTGTGTGTGTGTGTGTGTATGTGTGTGTGTGTGTGTGTGTGTGTGTATGTGTGCACTCTTCTCTTTCCTTCTCTCCCTCTTTCTGTCTCTGTCTGTCTGTCTGTCTGTCTGTGTGTCTCTCTCTATATATGTGTACTATATATATATATATATATATACATACATATAGTTTATTCTTATCCTCCAACTTTCACTGACATGAATCATGTTGATTGTCATCTCAGCAACGCAGATATGAATCTGTGGCCTTTGAATTTGCTTGTCACTTAGGAAATTCTGACTCTTCAAATGTACTTTTCTCCTACTCTCTTCCTACACTACATCTCTCTGGAATACTCAGAGGTCTTTAGAAAAATGATACATTTGCTTTTCCTCACTTTTCTCCATTGATCAATACTGTCTACAGAGCCTCTTTTCGATGTGGCATTATGATGTATAGCACCAAGAAAGGGGGTGGGGGGAGAAAGAATTCAGTTACATGGCAAAGAACTGTAACCAAAGAAACTTGGATTTAATTGGGAGTGTGTAATTTGAATGGCAACTACACTATTGGATTTACTATTGTAGTATAAAATAATACATCCTGCCTGGGGCTGGTGGCTCACGCCTGTCATCCCAGCTACTCAGGAGGCTGAGATCTGAGGATTGAGGTTCAAAGCCAGCCTGGACAGGAAGGTCTGTGAGACTCTTATCTCCAATCAACCACCAGAAAACTGGAAGTGGTGCTGTGGCTCAAGTGGTAGAGCGCCAGCCTCGAATGAAAGAGCTCAGGGACAGTGCCCAGGCCCTGAGTTCAAGCCTCATAGCAGCCAAAAATAATGCATCCTGACAAAATTTGCATTTACAAGGTCTAGCTAGAGTATGATGTGGGCAGGTTGGAAAGAGCCCTGGGCAGACTTGGTCTCTTAAATGTACACCATCTATTTGATCATGACTCCTTCCAGATTCTAGTAGATTTGTTTGATTTTTCAGCTTATTAGCTAAATCCTACCCAGTTACTTAAATACCAGAAAGTCCCATCCTTTGAACAACCACAAAAAATTTCCTGAAAGGGGACAGTGGTAATTAATACAGATAATATAATACAAATAATTTAATATCACCCCTCCCACCATGCCATACACGTGTCAACACGCGTGTGCACACACACACATGCACACACACACACATGTGTTTCCCTCTCTCCACTGTGCTTCCATTCTGCAGCCCAGACCTTCGGAAACTCCCTCCCCAGCGCACAGCCGACGCTCTGTTGCCTGGCTCCAGTCTTGCCCACAAAACACCCATTCAGCAGTTTTCTTTTTTTCTTTTCCCCCTCCCTCAGCTTTCCCGGTCTGTTTGCACAGTTAATAGACACGCACACAGAAGCACACTCGCACACGCGCGTGGCCCCACATCACAGAAACCCACACGGCCCCCCCACCCGGCCCCGTGGGCCTCCGAATGTGGTGTGTCCACTCCAGGAATCCAGACGTGCAAGGTAAGACTCCGGGTGACGCAGGTGAGCGAAGGCCAGGGAAAACTGTATTCACAGTCGAGGCGCAAAGCTTGGCTTGGATCAGCAGAGTAAGTCTCCAGGTCATCCGTGCCAGGATATATTTTTTTTGTTTTTGATGAACTCTGTTCTTTGAAAACGTTTACACAAGTCCAAAGAAGAAGCAGGAGGAGCAGGAGGAGGAGGAGGGGGGGAGGAGGGGAAGGAAGGGAAAGAAGAGGAAGGAGGAGGAGAAGAAGAAGGAACAGGAGGAGGAAGAGGAGGAGGAAGAAGAGGAGGAAGAAGAAAGAAGAAGAGGAAGAAGAGGAAGAAGAAGAAAGAAGAAGAAGGAAAAGAAGAAGAAGAAGAAAGAAAGAAAGAAGAAAAGAAGAAGAAGAAGAGGAAGAGGAGGAGGAAGAGGTGGAGAGTTAATGGAAAGACACAGCTTATTGAATCTTTTGGTTCCCTATGAGTCAGTTCCTTATTTTGCAGAAAATTCATCTTTTTAAAAAGCAAAGGCCTTAGACGGTCCTTTGGGAGTTTTTTGCCATCTCCTGTGCACGGCCTGCCTTTAGCGCACTCTGTGGTCCATCTGTGCATGTGGCTTTATGGGGTGGTTAGTCGGCTTTTGAACTCAGGGCACACACTCTACTTCTTAAGCCACACAATCCCCAATGCCTTGTTTCTTTCTTTTGCTTTAGCGACTTTCCTTACAGGGTTTGGCTCTGGGTTCCCTCCCACGTTACGATCTTCCGAGCAATCCCTTCCCAGACCTGGAGTTCGAGGTGTGTGCCACAGGCCTCTGGCTCATTACTTGTTACAGGATCTCACTCACATTCTGCCTGGCCTGGCCTCCACCTCTCTCCCCTCCACGATGTTACCTTCACGGGTGTGAACCACAGAGCCCAGACTTTCACCCTAAGAGACACACTCAGGTGAGGAGCACCCTTCCTCCCCACCTGATGACTTTTTAAAATGTTTACCCTCAAGTTCCTTCTTTTGAGTTTGTGTTAAGAACATTCTGGAATTTTCTCCACGTGACCTGCATTGCTAGAAATCTCCTCCTAGTCTGTGTCAAATTACGTGTTTTAATATCTATTCTGAAGGGGAGTTAAACATTGTAGGAGACTCTTTTATAGCAAAGTTATTTCACTAAGCAGATAATATTTTGTTTTATTTATTTACTTTTCTGTCAGCTGTAGGGCTTGACATCAGGGCCTGGGCACTGTCCCTGAACTCTTTTTTTCTCTATCACTTTGAGTCACAGCTCTACTTCCGGTTTTCTGGTGGTAAATTGGAGATAAAAGCCGCACAGCTTTACTGCCTGGGCTAGTTTCGAGCTGCGATCCTTAGATCTCAGTCTTCTAAGTAGCGATGACTACAGGTGTGAGCCACCAATGCCTGACAAGAAGGTACTATTTTAAATGAGAGTGCACAGGAACGCTACGCTACAATGGTTGACTTACGTATAATTGGCTCAGGATTTCTCAGCATTACAGTGAAAATCGTACATATTCAACACAAACTGTGCCTCGCATTTTGGACTTGAATATGCAATACACATCAGGAAGGTAAATAATCAATACTCTAACTCGATTTGATTGCTTACCTGCATATGTTCATTCAGTCTGATGTATTCAGTACATTTTAACCAAAGTCATTTTCAGTTTCTAACGTCTTGATAGGAGCTGGACCCTTTTGCAGGTTGAGGAACACTTGTTCTATAAAAAATTAGGTTCTCTGCTGGGCATGGTGATACATGCTTATCATCCCGGTGTGTTAACAGCTGAGATAGGAGGATCATGAGTCTGAGGCCAACCTGGGCTATGTTCGCAACAAGCCCCTGTCTCGTCTTTTGTAGACCAGAAGATAGTATTCCAGAAGCAGTTGGGTTTATCATCAGCTAAACCATAGGAACATGGGCATCTTGCAACCGTAATTTTATGAGAAAGGCTAAGAGCAAAATTATTCATGCATTCCTTCAGAAATCACTTTGGAATCTTTCTGTGAGAAGAAAGAAAATACCTTCAATCAGAAGGTTTTTCTCCTTATATTTATGAAATGACTATGAAAGACAGCGCCACCTTGGAAAGCAGGGCCTTGGAACGTTAGGAAGACGCAACCTCTAATCCTACCCAGGAAAATGGCGAAATAGCTATTTTTTTTTAATGGCTTATTGAAGATAAGAGTTGCATGGACTTTCCTGTCTGAGCTGGCTTGGAACCGCGATCCTCAGATCTCAGCTTCCTGAGCAGCTGGGATGACAGGCGTGAGCCACTCACTGGTGCCCAGCTCTTGCTAGTATTTGATGGCTATTTTCTTAAAGAATCTCATGCTCTGTGTGTCCCCGTGAGTACCGAGTCTGAGTCATCCTCCTTCTATTCCAGTTGCTTGTGGGCTTTCAACCCACTTCTTCTCTCAGTATTCTCTGTCTGCAAGAATTCTGGCGACTTTTCTCTAGACAGTGTCTCAATCCTTTTCTTACGTGCAGCATCTTGAACTCACCTGCTGATTTTTAATCACACACCTCCCTTTTTGGCGGCCTGGACTCAGGATCTCTTGCATTGGTTGTTTTGAAATAATGATCTCACTTTTTGCCACTATTTTTCCTAATTTTTTTCCCTTTCCACCAAGCTAGGATCAAAAGCATATTCCAACACCCCAAGTTTCTTCTATTAAGATGGAATCTTATAGACAAAGAGACAGGAGAGAGACAGAGACAGAGAGACAGACACAGACACAGAAGGAGAGAGAGAGAGAGAAAGAGAGAGAGGATGAGTGTAGATGAGGCAAGAATGGCAGGGTGGATCCTTTAAAAATACCAAGAAATAGAAAAACAGAAGCAAGAGAACAAAACTCTAACATGAGCAGTAAAAATAAGAGTGCAAGGTCATAAAATCGCTATCAAGTTATTTCTGAAATTATGACCTTAGCTTTTGATAGAGTACTTCTTTCACCGAAACAACGCCTTTCTTAAATCTTCTCATACTTAATGCATGCTAATGTATATTTTGCAAAATCATGACACTTAAGATGTGATTATGAAATAATAAAATTCACATAAACACCGCGGAAAATTATTTAAATGAGGAGAGATAATATCTTCTGGCAATTAAGTAGCACGCACAAACTGAGAAAATTAAAGCAAATGTTGTTCTAGCTCATGCATTTTGTGTTTTTTTCAGTTCAATACTTATTATCATAGTGATTATCATGTTGAGCCCAGATTGTTAGGTGCTTTCTCTATGAACATATTTTCTGTCTTGATGCTTTCCTAGGCACAGATTAATCTGTGTTATTGGTTTAACTTTATAGTTAGTTCTCATAAGAATGTTTACAGAAAGCGTGCTGTGGTAGATACCACACAGTTCTTTCTAAAATTGACTAGGAAAGCGAAGCTTGAACAAACTGAAGTCTTGTATTATACTATGACTGAGATTTATTGTGCTCCAAAACAGGGAATGCGCGGGTATCTCTACCTGTCTGTCTTTCTGTCTGTCTATTTATCTATCTATCTATCTGTCCGTCTATCTTTGTGGTTACTTTTCTGTTTTTCCTCATAAACATCTGGAAACATGTGGATCAAAACTAGTTATATTCCAAGAAGAGTAAGAGTTATTTTTCTATTCAGTTCCTTTTTTGGCAGGGGTATTTTTTATTATTATCATTAACCAGTTGTACAAAGGAGTCGTCATCATCACAGCAGTTTATGAATACGATATGCCTCGGTCCACGGGTCCCCTTGTCCCCCCCTCCCCTCCCCACTCCCTCCCAGCCTGCCCTCCCCAGCCCGGCCCTGGCTCTGTCCGTTTTGGGGGATCCACACTGGAGTCTTGACTACCTTCTCCCCCTCTTCTCCTCCCCCCGCGACTCCACCCCAACCCTTTCGAGCCCTCACTTCCTGGTGTTTTTCTTTGATGAACGTTGATTTTGGCTTTCTGAGGCTTTCCAGTTTGGGGTGGCTCTTGAATCTACCGTGTTTCACTTCATTCATTTGCGCACACTTGCCTATGGCCTCACATACGTACTTCGGATATTATAAGCTAAATCTACCCTCCACAGATAAGGGAAGACATGGAGCCTTTGTCTCTCCAGCCCTGACTTACATCACCTGACCACAGTTCCTCCCACTCCTTTCTATTCCTTTAATGTGATCTCTTCATACCCCCCTTGAAATCAAAGCTCGCATAGTTGCAAATATTACTTCCTTTTCTAGTGCTTTTTGGAAGTTTCTTTGCTTGACCGAGAAATTCTCTTGAATGTTTAATGCTGCCATTGGCTGTATTAACGCAGTGGGGCATTCTGCTTTGAGATTTAAGTTCATGTTTCTCTAGGTACTACTGTAGTAGTAAAGGTAATTTAAAAAATCGTGGCTCCCATTAGTACATAACCCAGCGCACACATTAGGTTAGTTACAAGAGTTGAACTATGACAGGCACCGGTGTGGCTCACGCCTGTAATCCTAGCACCCCAGGAGGCTGAGATCCAAAGATCGCAGTTCAAAGCCAGCCTGAGCAGGAAAGTCCATGAGACTCTTACCTCCAACGAACCACCAGAAAACAGGAAGTGGCGCTGTGGCTCAGAGTGGTAGAGTGTTCTCCTTGAGCAAAAGTGGGTTAGTGCCCAGGCCCTGAATTCAAGCCTAAGGACCAGGAAAAAAAAATAATAATAAAGTGATCACTATATAAAGCACAAATATAAAAATTTGATTTTTCTGGTGATAATTTGGAGACAGCTAGCAGCATCGATTAATGAAGCTAATAGCTAAGATGTTCACTTCATTTGACAGTCCGTCCAGCCTCTAAGAGGAAAAAAAATCAAAAACCAACAACAAAACAAAAAAAAATAGAACGAGAACTAGAACATTACTTGTAGCTCTGCTTGGAAAGCTTCCGCAACAGTAGTAATGCATTTGTAATGATTCACTCACATAGTCTGGGCTTTCTGTAATCAATAACATGTGGCCAAAGAAGAGATTCATTCTCTCTGCTTCAAATCAGTATTTAACCCACAAGAGCTTGCTTGCTCCAATTCCACGCACTGAGACCTGGTTTGAAGAAATAGTCCGTCTCCCTCCAACACAGGCTAAAAGCAAACAGTGAGGGTTAATAACTCTTCTTCCAACTACATTTAAAACAAGCAGATTTCACTTCCATCATTTCAAAAAGCTAGTTAGAATAGAAAAAGCTAAGTGTTCCTTGAATATCATTGGAAATAAGTATTATTACGCTTGGAATTTAAGTATATATTTAGCCCACAGCAAGACAGCCTTTGAAAATGTTAGCATAATGTAATATTTGGGGTTTTAAACAAAGGATCAAGGTTAAAATGAGAAAATGGATCATCTTAAATTTCATTCTAACTTAGTCACTCAATTACTTCCTTTCTTCTTTCCCTCTTTAATTCTGTACACTTGTTACTATGTCTTGCAAGTAGATTTCTTGAACAATGATTTCCTGTCTCTCACAGATATTTCTAACTTCTCATTAAGGTTTTGGAGACATTTATTTTTCACTTTAAATGTGGAATCTTTGCCATCTAAAGGAAAGAGTCATTGGCAGGCTTTTCAGATAGGTTCCAAAAATTCCTTATGACCTTTAGTATATTTATTTTTATCTTGAATGGGGTTTTGTCAGCTATAATAAACACAAAAACAGTTTAATTTGCTGGAAAGTCATCTATGTTTTGGTTTAAACTAAGTATTATTCATTTCCAGAAAATGGTGCCTGGGTACAATATGTGCTTAATTAAGATGCATTGAATTACTGATCAATAATATGAAATTATGTATCGAATCAGTTTAATCAAGAACACATAATATCTGATTTCCCATTTCCTTGTCCAACTCTATAGAACCTGACATTCAGTTGTTCCTTTCTAATCAAAAGGACAATAACAAACTAGAATATTCCTCTCTGATACCCTCAACTTCAAGCATGCACAAAAGTTTCAAAAGTTTAGCCCTCGATGAGGCCCAGATTTATCCTGCTCATTCTTAAGATGTGATACAGTTGCATTTGTTGTTGGTGGTGGTGGTGTTTGTTGGTGGTGGGGCTTGAACTCTGGGCCTGGGCGCTGTCCTGAGCTCTTGTGTTCAAGGCTGGTGCTCTGCCAATTGAGCTACAGCGCCACTTCCAGTTTTCTGGTGGTTCCTTGGAGATCAGAGCTCACAGACTTTCCTGCCCGGGCTGGCTCTGAACTGTGATCCTCAGATCTCAGCCTCCTGAGTTGTTAGGATGACAGGTGTGAGCCACTGAAGCCAGGCTTCCAGTTGCTTTTATATTACATAAAGCTTTGATGTTGTTTCATAAGTCTGCATGGAAGAGTTTAAAAAGACATATTCATAAACACACGCTATGACATAATTTTAGTTCATGATCTAGCTCACTACATGATTTCCTTCACTAAATCAGATCCAGTGTGCCATTTATAAAGACCACTCAGTTCGCGTGTCAGACAAGGCTTTTCATACCCAGACAACTCATCTGTTTCTACTGATAGATATGCTACAACAGAAAATTCTAGAAAGCATAGCCAACCTCCCGGTGCCACAGACCTGGAGCCCCTAGTTTAGTTTATTTTTCTATCTTCCTTTTGCTGTTCTTCCCCATTTCTTTCTGTCGGTGCTCTTAGCATCATTCTATAACTCCAATTCTTTACTTCTTTCCTGTCTTCATAGCAATAGGAGGATCATCTAATAAGGGCCTCCATGCAGACTTGCACACTTACTTTACCCTTTAATGATACTTCCTGTCACAGCTCTGGTAACTAATCCAGGGATTCTGACAGGAAATAGATGAGCAACTCTGCTGTTCATGCACTTACATGAAAAACCCATTTCCCCTTGTTTGCAGGCTGTAGGGCCTCTTCTGCTTAAAACACGAGAAGGTTCTCACTTCCTTACATGTCCATCCCTTCTGCTGATATCGACGCCCACTGGCCACCACCCCTGAGCATTTACCCCGTGTCCAGCAGCAAGGTCGCTAGATTGTGTCAAGCGTCCATTCAAAGTTGGAAGATCTGTGATCATAACACAGCAGATCTGTTTTCCAACCAGAAGCATCTCATAGAAAAGCAGGATCTCTCCGTAAGTCTGTGTTCCCAACGGTGGCATAGTCCTTTGAAACACTGCAACGATGCTCTGTTTTAGTTCGTAGAGACACATGTTTTTGTTTTGTGTTGTTTTGCCAGTCCTGGGGCTTGAATTCTGGGCCTGGGCGCTGTCCCTCAGCTCCTTTTGCTCAATGGGAGTGCTCTACCGCTTGAGCCACTGCTCCAGTTCTGGCTTTTTTGAGTGGTTCTTTGGAGAGAAGAGCCTCACAGAGTTTCCTGCCTGGGCTGGCTTTGAACCACAATCCTCAGATCTCAGCCTCCTGAGTAGCTGGGATTAAAGGCGTGAGCCGCCGGTGCCTGGCCTTGTAAAGAGATAGTTCAGATGAGTGCGAATGGCATGTAGACAAAATGTAGGTGAAAATAAATGTGTAATTCTCTTTTTTTAACTGCCCTTCAGTATGAGATTCTTGGGGCTAGACTTCAGGAAACATAGCTTCTAATCTTATGCTGGTGTCTTAAAATAAAATCTCCAGTTCTGTGCTGAGTACGGGTGACTCATGCCTGTAATCCTAACTAGTCAAGAGGCTGAAATCTGAAGATTGTGGTTCGAAGCCAGCCTGCACCACAAAGTCTGTCTCCAGTTAGGTAACAAAAAGCTGAAAGTGTAGCTGCGGCTCAGGTGGTTGAGTGTTTATCTTGCACACAAAATCTCAGGAACAGTACTCATTCCTGGAGTTCAAGCACACACACACACACACACACACACACACACACACACAACAGAGAGACAGACACACCCATACATATACACAAGCTAAAATTCATCAAATCCTAGATAATTTGGCCATTTCAATTTAGTGTTGGTGTTATTTTTAATGAGCCCAAATAGTATCTTCCATTGACATTTTAAAATGAGTCTTTAGAATCCCACCCATTGCTCTCCATTTAATCCTTTTTGCCCACTTTTTCATTCTTTTTTTTACAATTGAATTTTATTTTATTGTTAAATAGTTGTATAAAGTAATTAGCATGTCCTAAGTCAGGAAGAGTGGGAAAATAATTATGTAAGCAATGAAGAATCAACAAAGAAAAAGTGATTTAGTGGCTCTCTTTTAAAAAACAAACATTGAATTGACAACTAATCAATGTTCTTATTTTAAATTTAAAAAAAAATCTTAGTTGACTTGTGTTCCTAGTATTTAAAACTCTTTACAGTTCTATTCTCTTGTTTGTAACTTTGGCCTAAAAGAGAAAAGAAAAAGTCACCCAACCCCCTCTAAAAGGATTTTTATGTAACATCCTCAAAACAATCTTAGTTCTTCCATTCCTGACTGATTTTTAGAAATTGAATGGATTTGGAAGAACACAATAAAGTTAAAATGCGTTTTATTTTCTTATAATGTATTTATTTATTGATTTCTCATGTGTCAGCCGTTGTTCAGAGGAGCCTGAGCTCACCATGACAGTTTATGTGTGCAATGTATTTTAGTCATGTGTGAATGAGTACATTCCCAGCACAAATCAACTCAGTGTTTTCTGAACACTTTAAAAAAATGTCTTGTTCTCCTCTACATTGCTATCCTGTAAATGATTTACTCATGTGCTTCTACTGAGCACCTTTCAATTTGACAAAAACTAAACAAATTGCTCAGTCTTTTATTTGGTTCATATATAACTATGTATATATATATATATATATATATAATAGACACATTGTGCAAGGTGTAATATATTAATGTGACATTATATAAATATATCTTTATTATTAATAAATTATATTGGTTAATATCACTATATTAATATCATATGTATATGATACTTTCTTCTTAGAATAGCAGGTTCTTAGGAAAAAAGGAACCTTGGAGTAAAACATCAAAATTTACTAAATATTTGTAACAATTTAGACTTTACATTCACATTTTTTTAAAATTCTGTAACATACCAGCACTTGTTACTTTTTTTCCAAAATAAATCTATATTGGTTTAAACACAAATGACGGTCATTCAGCAGTTCTACTAAATCCTACAACAACAAACAGAAAAATTAGATATTTAAGTTAGTAGAGTTTGATTTACAACTTGTAGTGACCAATTCTGAGCCGTACGGCATGAACTGGGTGCTTGTCTTAGATGGATAAACCCTCATTAAAAGCTCCCAAGTTGAAAAGCAATCACCTCATAAAATTTACCCTATTTACCCATTATAAATAATAAATAAAAGTATTAAAATTATTTTTAGTAATTTTTTTTCCAAAGAAGCGCAAAGCATTTATTAAATACATCATCATTATCCTCTCTCTCTCTTTCTCTCTCTCTCTCTCTGGGGAGTGTGTATGGGGGGGGCTTGAACTCTGGGTCTAGCACTGTTCCTTAACTTTTTCTGCTCAGGACTGGCACTATACCACTGGAGACATACCCTTACTTCTGCCTTTTTGGTGGTTAATTGGAGATAAAGAGTCTTACCTACTTTCTTGCCTGGATTGGCTTCCAACTGCCCTCTTCAGATCTCAACATCCTGAGTAGCTAGGATGACAGGTATGAGTCACCAACACCTGGCCTACATACATACTTTAATTCAGTAAAGAAAGCATTGAGGTCATCTTTCAAAATTCAATCATCAGTAGAGCCTTTAAGCTACTCAAACAGAACCATTTTTTGTTTCGTGGCTCATTTTATCTTTATCAATTACAATTACTGTGTTCAATAAGCTATAGAAGCAGCGAAAGGTCTTGACGTAACTTCAAGGATTATTTTTACTTTTACGTTTCTGTCAGTCAGAACTCAGGGCCTGGGTGCTGTCCCTGAGCTCTTTTTGCTCTACCAGTTTGAGCCACAGCGCCACATCTGGTTTTCTGGTGGTTCTTAGAGATAGGAATCTCCCGGGGACTTTCCTGCCCGGGCTGGCTTTGAACCGTGATCCTCAGATCTCAGCCTCCTGAGCAGCTGGGATGACAGGCGGCGGGAGCCTCCGGCACGGCTTTTCAAAGATTCTTGTTAT
This sequence comes from Dipodomys ordii, assembly GCF_000151885.1. Taxonomy (NCBI): domain Eukaryota; kingdom Metazoa; phylum Chordata; class Mammalia; order Rodentia; family Heteromyidae; genus Dipodomys; species Dipodomys ordii. Next base: position 4,371,253 of record NW_012267297.1, on the reverse strand, counting down.
CCTGTCCTCCATCTTGTCAACGAATGACCTGTGAGATGCCAGGATTTGCTCAGATCAAGGCCAGGAACCAAGATTTTCAACGCCTTTGCTTGAGCATTTTCTATTTAGAGCTCTTGTTCCCTCTATGTAACAAAACATCGCGTTAAGTATACTTAGGTCCCTATTGTAAGTCATTCTGGGAAGTTTGAGACATTAGTGTTTTCATACTTAAATTTGATTATTTGTAAAAAGACTCGTAGCAACTTTGTCACCAATGCACAGAGTTTTATGGTTTTGCCGGTTGGGTTTTGTTGTATTCTGTTTATGGATAGTGATTTTCTCTAGGTGATAAATCCTAACATGTCATTCAGGGGTAACTAACGTGTTCCTTGCTAGATCTCAGATACTCATCCACATTCCGGAACATCTCATATTTTTAGTGAAATTTTATTTTTGTTTTTGCCAGTCCTGGGGCTTGACCTCAGGTCCTGGGCACTGTCCCTGAGCTTCTTTGGCTAAGGCTGGTGCTCTACCACTTGAGCCACAGCTCCACTTCTGGCTTTTTCTGTGTATGTGGTACTGAGGAATCGAACCCAGGGCTTCATTCATGCTAGGCGAGCGCTCTACCACTGAGCCACTTTCCAGCACTTAATGAAGTCTCAATGCAGCAACACTGAAATGAAGGCATTTGAATGGGCTATATAGAACCTATCAATTCATGTCAACTGAATATTATCACAAAACCACTTCCATCTTTCATAAACTTTGAGTAAATTAACAGTGAAGTAAAAAAATATAAAATGCAAAGTTCTGAGAACAATAGAGCTTATACTTAATGGTCTTCATATGGATGAATGCTTTCATTTATGAATCTTCATCTCTAACCTAATTGCTATTATTATTAATATTATTATTATCTCTGTACTGTCTTCTAACAGAAGTTTTCAAGTTGAACTCAAGTTTGAGTTAATAAGGTGAACTGATGTTTCAACGCCATTGCTCAGCTTTAGGTCAAGTTTGCAATGTTAGTGAGTTAAAATAAACCAAATCCATCTTCTAACTTTTTCTAAGTTCTCTCTGGTCAAATGAGATGATCAGTTGATGACCTGTTCCCTTGCCCCTCCCTAGCTGATACATCTCTAAAGACTGCGCAATGATGACGGTCTTGGTTTTGTCATCAGTTATACCTAAGGGGTATAAATTCTAGGCATACTTCCTGTATCGTAAATCCACCTGATATGAAACTACATTTGTAATGTGTTTATAATCCTAGCTACTCAGGAGGCTGAGGTCTGAGGATCATGGTTCAAAGCCAGCCCAGGCAGGAAAGTCTGTGAGACTCTGATCTCCAATAAACCACCAGGAAACCGGAAGTGGCGCTGTGGCTCAAGCGGTAGAGCGCTCGCCTTGAGCTGAAGAGCTGAGGGACAGCGCCCAGGCTCAGAGTTCAAGCCCTACCATCAACAAAATAATAATAATAATGATAATAATAATAATGATAATAATGAAAGATGAGCCCAGTGTGTGCTATGTAGCATATAAATCAGTGTCGTGTCCAGGGAAGTGACTTCTGAAGTGAGAATGGAGGAATGCTTTGGGTTTGAGAATGGATAAGATTCCCAGTGTGTTTTCTTCAGAACAAAGGTTTCCAGAGTCTGTCACAAGAGAACAGTAAGTAACTTGGTGAGCTGGGAGTGGGTCAGGCCTTCAGACGCCAGAGCAGCGAGTCTGTCCTACGCGCCCCATTCTCTCCACCAAAGTGTGGGACAGCCATCAGCATGACTCCAATGTAAATGTATGCTTTATAATGAAGAATCCTCTTACAAGAAGTCCTTAGGGAAAGACGATCTCCTGGTCCCGTAGGTGTTCACGTCGCCAAGCAAGTCCTTGCCAACAAGGTGCCTGTAATCTTGATAGTGAACAAGAGAAGGAGGTCATGAGTACAGAAACAGGCATGGTGCATCTTCCTCTCTGATCCCAGGCTGCTTTTTCTGCCTCTTTCCTGTCTTTAGTTAATCCCAAACTCCAACCCACTCCAAATATTTGGGTGCCTAGAACTTTCCTGCTGAGGGATTTTTGGTTGTTTTCCTTTGGTTTTGGTGTGGGTTGGTTGTGGGACTGGAACTCAGGGCCTGAGCTCTGGCCTTGAGACTTTTTGTGCCAAGGCTAGCACTCTACCACTTGAGCCACTGCGCCACTTCCAGTTTTTGAGTGGTTAATGCGAGTTAAGAGTTTCACTGGGACTTTTCTTCCCAGAGTGGCTTCAAACAGTGATCCTCAGATCTCAGCATCTTGAGTAGCTAGGAGAACAGGTGTGAACCAGTGATCCCTGGCAGAGGTTTTTGTCTTGTTTTGTTTTTTTAAAAGACTTTTAACACCTTTAAATGGGCTCCATTACATTCTTAAGAAAGAAGGAGTCATTACCTTTGTGAATATCTCTGACTCCTTCATTACACGTTGACCTTGAACTATACAATCTCATATGCGTGTGTGTGTGTGTGTGTGTGTGTCTGTAGAAACATTTAGTACCAACTTCCTGGTTAAAAAGAACGTGAAACCTCCACATTCCCACAGTTCCCACACGTTCCTACTTGAAAAATGGCACGAGATAAAAGCTTTTCTAGAAGAGCGTGTGTGATTCTTTCTAGGTTATTGTTGGATAAATATGTGTGTGATGGGCCTCCTTCTAGCTCTATTCTGACATAGTCTCTTCTGGCATTTTCTCTGAGTATTGAAGCACACCACACACCAGAACACTTCAGACAATGCTACTGGAAATCAGAACGGACTGAACGGTTCACACGTGTTGCTTGCCCCAGAAAGGGTGAGGAGTCCATTAGAAGTCACACAACCCAGCGCTGGGAACTTGAATTTCCATTAGTTTCTTTAACCTTAACAAAAAAGAAAAAGAAAAAGAAAAAAGTTACAGTGTTCTGCTGGTTTAACAATGATCATGACTCATTGTGAAAGTTGAGCGCGGCCTACATGTAAAGTTGTTTCTGGACCTGCTTTTCAATTTCCCTTTGGTTTTCCAAATTCTACTGGAACCTTTGTTGATTTAGGAATGAAGTGAAAATAATCTCTCCAAAGAAAGACTGATTGTGTTCTAGTGAACAGACAGGAAAAAATACAGAGGGAGGGAGGGAGGAAAGGGAGGAGACTCGGAGACAGAGACAAGAGAGACAGAGAGACAAGGAACAGAGTCCAGTGTTTTAAGCTTTACCATTTCTTTGATACATTTCCAGTTGCAGTAATCTACCTGAAACCATGCTCCTTGTTTGTTTTTGTTTGTCGGTCGTGGGACTTGAACTCTGGGCCTGGGTGCTGTCCCTCAGCTCTTCAGATCAAAGCAGGTGCTCTACCACTTGAGCCACAGCGCCACTTCCAACCTTTTCTGCTTATGTGGTGCTGAGGAATCGAACCCAGGGCCTCATGCATGCGAGGCGAGTGCTCTACCACTGAGCCACCTGCCCAGCCCCCCATGCTGCTCTTTCTTTACACAATCTCACCAGGCGACTGATGCTTCCTTCTGCATTAGAGAGGAAGGTAATCTCTGCTCTCTCCATTATGAAGGTTCAGGGCCCAAACACAACAAGACAACAAGACTCTAACCAATGTGTGTGGTCACAGTTTGATGGGACACAGTGGCCTTCAGATTGAACCATCAGGGAAGGAAGGGGGAGGAACCCTTCTAGGCTCAGGTTCAAAGCAGCAGGAACAATAGCTAGACCAGCACGATCGATCGAGAAAAGATCTGTCTGGCAATAATGGACTCAGTGCTAGAGAGGACCCATAAGGACATCTTTGTTTTGATTCTTCTTTTAGGCCTGTTTTCCTGGGTGTGGAGCAGAACCCTTTCTAGAATGGGGGGGGGTCTCCTGACCCACAATCAGCAAAGAAAAAGGCAGCCCCGAGAATTCCTCCATAGCCGACTTTTACAGAGAAAGATGGGGGAAAGTCTGAGCGATACGCTTAGGCGTTCATTGCTTGCTTGGGGCAAAGGCGTTTTCTGATTTCTGTGTCTGCCTTGGAAAAGGGGAACTGGAGGTTTTATAGCCTGGCTTGGCGAGGCTCAGGGCCGAGAGAAGCCTCGCTTCCGACCTGGCTTTCGTTGGGAGGGTGCTGCGGGGGTGCTGTGGCGGTTCTTGTTGTTTTTGGCCGGCTGTTTGCTTTTGTCAGCACTGAACTCAGGTTCTGGGTACAGATTCCTTAATTATTTTGCTCCAGGCGGGCACTCGACCACATGAACCACACCTCCACTTCTAGACTTTTGCCGGCTAACTTGAGGCAAGGGTCTCAGACCCCTTGAACGGAGATCCTCAGATCTCAGCTTCCAGAGTCGCTGGGATGACAGCAGTGAGCCACCGGTGCCAGCCGGGTAGTTACTGTGATAGTAAAGTATTAGGTCAGTTCCATACTCCCTCTTATTTCCCTCCTATCTCTTCCCTCAGTCTCTCTACTCTTAGCTCCCTGATTGCCTCTGTATGCCTTAAACATAGACAACTGTCCTAGTGTTATTCTTGTTATTGTTTTCTATTTCCCTAGCACGCCCAACTTAGAATGATAATGTCCTTTTCATTCACACGAAAGCTTCCCCTAGCTTTTCATGTTTGGCCCATCTTATGTGGATTTTGGGGGGGGGGAGAGGGGAAGTGTTTCTGCTCCAAGCCTCACGCTTGCTAGGCTGGTGCTCTCTGACTGGAACAATGTCCCCAGCTCCGCTTGCTTTTGCTTTCTTTTGGAGGTGGACAGCTAGCAAGCTGTTCTAGACCCTCCAGGTCTCAGCCTCCTGAGTAACCAGGATGGCAAGGGGGAGCCGCCGGTACCTGTTCAACCTGGCTTCCACTCATGGACTCTCTCTCTCTCTCTAATGACCTTCTCATGTCCAAAATGTTCATACAGCAGGAAAGCAACTCTAAGAAAAATGATTTGTCCTGTCCTGGATGTTCATGGGAAAGAGATTCAATTTTCAATTGATCAATAATTTATCGTGATCATTTTTTAACAGAAATCGATGTAAAAGGATCCCATGTGAGCTGGTCGTATAGATTATAAATTCCGTTGGCAGAACAGAATGACAGTAGGAAATAGCCCTGGTGGAGACTCTCATGACATTGCCCCGTGTTTACGGTGACAAATCATTACAATATATTGCTGTTCTATTAGCTGAGCATTGAAGGTGTCAGTTTGTGCTGTGTGTTACTTGAAAAGGGCTTCAAACACAAAACTTATCCCTTGTTACAGGGAGATGAGGTGGTTGAACTAAGAGTATAATATACCATTTTTTTTTTGGTCAGTTATGGGGCTTGAACTCAGCGCCTGGGCACTCTCCCTGAGCTTTCCTGCTCAAGGCTAGCGCTCTACCACTTACTAGAAGGACTTTTCCGCACTGTGTCCTGTGTCAGCTCAGTTTGTTGGCTGACTGGCGTCAATGCCAGATGAACTATTTACATTGTTAGACATTAATTTGTCTTTGAATTTCTTTTCCAAGTGACCATAGTTGAAGTGAGGTGCTTTATTTGTTAGTGTTTGTCTTCAAATTTCTTTTGAATTTAGTTTATATAATGTGAGTGCACAGCATACAAAGGAAATGATAACCTTGCTTAATTCATATACAAATAGTTGTCACAATTGTATAGATAGATAGACAGAAATATATAGAATGATTAGCTATAAAGATATAAAATATACACAGACGTAAGGTGAGTGTGTGTATAAAGAGAAATTGGATGTGGTCTGTGAATGTTAATGTTCACAGAAATTTAGGGGTACAGACATGTATGGTTATTGATTATGTGTGCTTATTGATTATTAGTCTACATAATTGATAGACTCAGAAATAACCTAAATTCATTCATAGTTCACACTGAGAGCCTACATTTGTTCAAGAAAATTCAGAATCTATTCAACTGTTAATTCCCTGTAACTTCTAAGCTAGTAAACTTAATTAGATACCACAACATAGTTCTTTTGATGTGTAGAACATCTGTGGATGTAACTAAGGAACTTGGATAAGTATACTTACCATTTTGTTCCTAAGAATGGTCTTTCCGGCCATTAATAGCAAATCCTCCACTTCCTGCATAGCCCTCAGTTTCCTTAAAACAAAGTTCATCTCGAAGTGTCAGTCAGAACTTGCCTCCACCCATTCACTAAACAAATATTTGTCCTGTGTCTCACATACATTGGGGTCAGCTTTAGGACGCTGACCTGCATCGCAAGCAGCATGAACAGGCAGCCAGTGCTCCCAGACCTCATGCTGTACCGGGGAGGAGAGAAAATACTTCATCCAGAAGATGAGGTTGTTGATTAATGAATGCTGAAATGAGAAGTCACATCATATACAATGAAGGCAATTGGGTAGCAATGATTGTTAGGATGTAACAGGATGAAAACTTCTTGCTGGAATGCAAACCGATGTAGCGGAAGCCTGTGGTCACACTCAGACTTTTTAGTTAGGTGCCTCCAACAATTCAGGGATTGCAGGGGTGATGTTAGGTCTCAGAACAGCATTCCTAATGCTTTGGTATTGCAGATCGCTAAACTTCATAGGTTCTCAGTAAATGAAGGCTACAGGATTATCACAAAGGCAAAGCAAACGTACACAAGACCAGAAGCTGGTTTGCTTAAAAAAGCAAAAAGGAGCTTAATGAACTCAACCATCCCGACTGCTTGGCTACTTGTTTTTTTTTTTTTTTAAAAGTTAAACTAATTTAAAACTTAATTGTATCCATGAATGGAATGTCAACGGATACCTTCCTGCGAGTCTATCACACTCAGACCAGACCCAGCACCTCATCCACCACTCCCCATCCCCTTTAAAATCTCTGCTCTCTCTCTCTCTCCTTCCCTCTCTCTCTCTCTCTCAAACTTTCCACATACAAGAGAGATGGCACACATTGTTTGGTTTTCAGCCTCTGGCTTTATTTCAGTTAATATAATGTCCCCCAGGCTGCTCTGGGCTGTGGCACATGATAGCATCCTCCTCTTAAGGTGCAGTAATGTACACGCAGACACACACATAGGCTACCATTTCTTCAAGTATCCAGGCGTTGATGGACAGCTAGATTGCTTCCACATCTGGGCAGCTACTGTGAATGGTGCTGTAAAGAACAAAGGAGTCTTTATGGGCGATGATATCATTTCTTTTGGGACTACTCCCAGAAAGGTTTCTGGGTGGTGGAGGAGCTCTGGTTTTAATTTCTTTAGGAATCTCCATATTGTTTTCGAGAATGGCTACCTATCTGTACTCCCAACAAGAGCGTGCAAGGATTCTCTTATCCACACCTTGCCAACACTTGGCATTCTTGTCTTGTTGAGAATAAACACCCTGCAGGTATAAGGTAAAAATCTCGCAGAAGTTTTGGTTGACATGTCCCTTATGATAAGTGATGTTGAGTTTATATTCACTGACCCGTTGTTCATTATTAGATCTTCTTTGGAGAAATATCTATTCAGATTTATTCAATTTCTTTGCCTATTTTTTAATCTGAAGACACACACACACACACACACACACACATATATATATATATATGTATATATATGTACATATATGTATGTATATACGAACATACATAAGAGAAAGAGAGAGATGTGTGTATAATGTTTTTTAAATAAATCTTGGATATTACCTTGTCAATTGATGGATGGTTTGTAAATCACCTATCATATGATCTGTGATATAACACATGAGCCATGATTTATGATCTACCGGTCATATGCAATCATATGTCAGTCATGTTGTAGAGGGAGCTGCTCTGTTTTATTGATTGCTCTCTTTGATGTGCAAAAACATTGTAATTTGGTGAAACTCCACCAGTTTGTTTTTGTGTTGGGAGCTTTTGCTTTGGGTGTATACCCAAGACTTCATTGCCAAGGTCAAAGACAAGGAACTTTTCCTTTCTGTTTTCTTTGGGGAATTGGATGCTTTCAGGCCTTGTGTCGGCATTGAGTGGATTTGGTGTTTTGTATAAGATAAAGATTGGATTTCTTCGTGTGTGGGAACCCAGTGTCCTCTATACCAATTACTGGAGAGTCTAGTCTTTCTTCAAAGTGTTTGCGAAATATTAGTTGCCCATATAAATTTGAACTTGTTTGGGAGGTTATCTATTTTTATCCACTTGTCTATTTGTCTGTCTGTGTGTGTTGTGTGTGTGTGTGTGTATACATGTGTGTGTGTGTGTGTATACTGTTTTAATTATCACAGCTTTGTAATGCCATTTTAAACGTGGAAGTGCAGTGGCTCCAACTTTAATTTCATGTCAGAATTATTTTGGCTTTTTTGGAGGGTTTTTTCAGGGTCCCATTTGAATTTGGAGATCGTTTGGTCTTTCAATTTGTATAAAGAATGATAATGGTAGGGATGGATAGGGATAAAAACGGATTCACATGTTAAGTTAATATTATGGACATTTTTAACAATACTTACTCATAGAATAACGGTAAGTCATCAGCCTGGAATGTATCATTCTATTTATACATTGCCCTCTTACGTGTCTTTTAGCCTGACTTGACTTGACTGACTTTAAATTGAGTAGCCTCAGTCGAGCTGATTATGTATTAAACACCTGTTAACACCAAGCATGGGCTAAAAAAGAAAGGGCCAAAGGTCAAGATAGGGGGGTGGGTGGGGGGAGATTACCAGCCCCTTCAGGGTCATTCCCTGTCTCTGCTAGGTCCCTGCTTCTGCCTGTGAGGGGGAAGACGTCGCTCATGTAGGCGCCGCAGGCTCATTTCAGAGTCGAGGGAAGTACGTGGCGTACCACTCCTGGTTTTGATTTCCACGCAGGTATAACATTAAGGACACAGCCATTCTGGGACAAACTTGGGGTTTTTCTTGAACTTTAAGTGAGCTACCTAGGTGGGCAATACAGAAAGGGACACGTTTTGAATGGATCTATACAGGCTCCCCCAATGGGGTACCCACACTTGAGAAATTCCACAGTGTGTGTGTGTGTGTGTGTGTGTGTGTGTGTGTGTGTGTGTGTGTGTGAGGTGAATTAAAACAGCCTATTCGTATGAGGTACATTTTGGAAACCTGTTGACATTCTGGCTACTGTTCTTTTATGCTCAGCTTTGTAGCCTTGACAGAAATTTGGTTGAAGTTTCTGAGAGGGAGCTAAAAGACGGAGGAAAGCGTCTGTGTGAAATGCCCTTCACCCTTGAACACACACACACACACACACACACACGCACACAGAAAGGAAACCAAAAGCCCCACAAAGTCCCTACCTAGGCCTGGCGTGTGACACTCTATTAGCCTTCTTCACGGACGTGTGTAATAAAGTCACATGTCACCCGGAGCGCAGGGGCAGGGATGGCACTGTTAACGGGGGAAAGGATAAGCCGGTGGGTTGAATACTGGGCTATTATAGCAGTTTGCAAACCTTGGGTAAACTCAGTCAGCGGTTGTATAATTGGTTATTCAATCCCCGACCCTTGTTCACAGCTCAAAGCCAGGGAAGACCGCGGGCTGCTGCCAAAGGCAGTCAATGTAGAGCCTGTCCTCGGCCGGGGCTGCGCGTTGGAGCCAGGCGCTTTCCTGTGGGCTGCTTTCCACCATGTCTGGGACTGGCCGGGTGACAGTGGGCCTTTTGTTGTGCAGGGCTGGCTGGCAACTCCCTTCCTTCACAAAGATTTCTCACAGCTACACAAATAGAAGAAACCAGGAAAAGGGACTTACTGTAGCTTTTCTCTTAGTAAATTAATGTGGAGTTAGGAGTTTTCCTTTCTCTGCCCACCCCTCTCTCCCCTGTCTATTTTTTTTTTGGGGGGTGGTGGTGGTGGTGGTAAATCTGACTTAAATGAACGTAAAGAATGATCTAAAAAGCTGCTTTGTGATAAGAATCAAACTTTGGGAGTCCCCGATTCGAATGTGATAGGTATTAGAGAAACGGATACGAATTCGAGTCACAAAAATATGGATTTCCTAGGAAGGTATTTTTTTTAACCTTTTTTTTTTTAACCTTCTTTTCCTTTCTCCGGTGAAAGTTCTCATATTAAGGAGAGCATTTGGTTCCCCTTCTGAATATCTCCATTATGACTGAAAGACAAGCCACAGATCTAAACCTGCTATGTATTTCACTTTTATCAAAACAAAACAAAACAAAAACCCACCTTGGCTGCCTAAACACGCTGGTCCCAACAGTCTAACCATGGTGTTTCTCATCGAATCAAATCTCGGAGGAATAAATCAGTGAAGATCTTGATTTCGATTCCTGGGATACAGAATGCCTAGTCTTCATACAGTGCCCGATTCATAAAGGAATCTTTAACCAGCTTGTGGCATTTGCCAGCGAGGTGCTACCTGCTAATAGGCCGACAGCTCACAGCTGCAATCAATTACGCTCCTATTATTTCCGTTGTTTAAACAAGCCTAGGAACACCGGTTTCTAGAATGTTCACAGAATGTCTGAGTTCCAACACAAAGCAAAGGGCAGGCACGTTTAAAAAAAGGAAAAAAAAATCAGATACAAGACTATTTTTGAGTTCGTTTGTTTGTTTTTTTCTGTTTTGTAATCTCTTTGCCACCCTGTCCCTGTCTGTGTGTCATTCCCCAATTACACAGACACACACACCACGTGTCAACCAGATCCTGGCGGTGTGGAGGTCAGTAAGGGAAATGCTACAGTCGTGGGGGGGGGTTCAGTGCTAGCCCTGATAATTCATGATAATTTGGCCGTTTGTTAATTGACTACTGCTGCGAAGAGTTCCTCCTGCAAGCTCAAAAATGGTTTTGACTCTCTATCAGTTCAAACAAAGCAAAACAATTTGGGGGGCATGGAAGGTAGCAGTCAGCCTGGAGAAGAGAGACAGGACAAGGAAAGAGGAAAGAAGATGGTTCTGAAACCAAGAAGGGAGGGGAAGGAGGAAGAAGGGGAAGAGGAGGAGGAAGAGGAAGAAGGAGAAAGAAGGCCATGGCCCCATTTGTTGAAAAACAAATCATATTAAATAAGCCAGACCCAAAGAAACCCAGGCTCCGCGGGGTCCGGCGTCTGTAACCATCAGTCTGTGTCTAGGATACTCCAGCAGAGGTGACCATGTAAGATGATGCTCATGGAAATGAACTCCAGTGTCTGGAAACAAGACGTCTTTCCTTGTGGTTTGCAATGTACTGTGTGAAGTGACTTCTTGTTTCTTTCCATTTTTCCCTCCTCTGGTTTATCCCCTGTTGTCACTGGGTTCGATTTTGGTGCCCCGTGTCTTGGATATACGTTTATCTGATTTGGGGAAGGGAAAGGGAACAAACAAAATGCTGAGACAAAGGACGATGGGTGAACGAATGCAACAGCAGCACTCAGAAGAAACTGCGCTGGAAGTGAATGTTACAACTGGGCGGGGGGTTGTTGGGGGGGAGGACAAGTGGGAGCAAAAATGAGGGCAGGATAAGAGTCTTTGACAGGAAGTGAACTCATTACACGCGGTACATCAGCATTACAATACAATTAAATTAAAAAAGAGGAGGAGGAGGAAGACGAAGAAGAAGGAGGAGGAGGAGGAGATGGAGGAGGAGGAGGAGATGGAGGAGGAGGAGGAGGAGAAGAGGAGATGGAGGAGGAGGAGGAGAAGAAGAAGAAGAAAAAGGAGGAGGAGGAGGAGAAGAAGAAGAAGAAGAAGAAGAAGAAGAAGAAGAAGAAGAAGAAGAAGAAGAGGAGATGGAGGAGGAGGAGGAGGAGAAGAGGAGATGGAGGAGGAGGAGGAGAAGAAGAAGAAGAAGAAAGAAAAGAAGAAGAAGAAGAAGAAGGAAGAAGAAGAAGAGGAGGAAGAAGAAGAAGAAGAAGAAGAGGAAGAAGAAGAAGAGGAAGAGAAGGAGGAGGAGGAAGAGGAGGAGGAGAAGGAGGGGGTGGAGGAGAAGCAGGAGGAAGAAGGAGAGGAAGGGGAGGAGGTGGAGGGAGGAGGAAAAGAGAAGGGAAAGGAGGGGTAGCAGGGGATGGGGAGAGGATGTTGGTTTGGGGAATCGAAAATGAATCATGGAAATGGGCCTGACTCTGGAGAGCTCAAAGGAACACAGAACAAGCACTTACCTTGCAATAGATGGGGAAGAATACTCCAGCAAACTCCAGTAGAGGCCCTGAATGGGAAATGTCGTCAGCCATCTCATCACATCACCCCTAGGAGACAACTCTTACCAGCATTAGTAAGAAGACGGTGTTAGGAAAGAAACCTGATTAGAATCAAGCGTAATGTATTTAGGCTTCACACAACACGGTGTGGAGGGGGCGGCCCAGGCCTCGGCCGGTCCTGAGTGCTGCGTCTCAGCTCCCTCCTCTTCAGAGACCTTCACTACCAGAGCAGAAAAACCAGAATGGGCCTCAGGGAGCCGAGATCGAGGCCACGGGCACCAGCCCCCTGAGAACCCCAGAAAATAGCCTCCCACCTCCTAATCTCCCCAAGAGTACTGCTTTTGTTGTTGTTTTTTTCTGCCTCCTGGTTTATGTCCCAAGGCCCTCTGAGGGCCTGTGAACACACACACGTACCTCTCCTAAGTCGCTCTTTGTAATTGAGAAAATTGGAGGCGTCCAGTGGAGAGACAGACGTCCACTGCTGCCAGTGAAGAGTTTCTTTAATGTAGGGGAGAGGCTGGCCAAACCAAAGGATTCGGTAGTCGGTGACAGTGTCCAGCAGAGAAATGGACTCATTACCTGACTTATGTAAGGTAACCTCTCTGTGAAACACCTTAATAATAACAATAAGATTATGTGTGTATACATTAAATAGAACACATGACGTACATACACACATAATCTTATTATATAATCTGATATATAGCTATATGTAATGTAATCCTATCTAATTATATAATAATATATTACATATTATACAATTATATATTATATGTACTATATTTATATAATTATAAAATTATAATTATAAAATACTATATAACTATCATTATGTATGGTGTAATATAGAATATAAAATATATATAAGATATAATATAAAACGTGGTGTTATATATAATATAGTAACCTATTAATAATATTAACATATAGATAGTAGTATAATATCACAATGCACTAATCTATGACTTACGTATAATCATAGTAATATATTATTACTATTACATGTAATGTGTAATATGTAACATGTTTTGTATTATGTATCAATGTGTATCATATATATAAAGGATTTGCTAGTGGCCCCATAGAAACTACATTATTGTAATCCAAACGACCTAGGATCAACTTCTGGGTTAGTGTGTGTGTGTGTGTGTGTGTGTGTGTGTGATTTTTTTGTTTTTCTCTTCCATGCAGTAAAACCCCCAATGATCATTATTTTGTACTCACTTTCTGTATCTACAACAGAAAGCCTGAATAGGTGTACAGGAAAGACCTTCAGTTATACCCCAATCGAGTATTTTTTCCTCAAGGTACTGGGGCTTTTGGTACTTTAGTTTTCAAACAGGTTTATGGTGTCCCAGACTGCATCACTTTAGGAAGATTTGGTCTTTCTGCTTACTGACTTCTGCAGATGCTGTGCTATAGATTTCGCCATTTGCTGAGAGAAAAGGAAAAGAAGAGAGAAATGAATAACTAGCTCAAGGTTTACATCTAGCATGATGGACTAATAAACCTCACCTGCTGTATTACAGGAAAACCTCCTCGATTATGCACGCACTTTAATATAACCTGTGCGCCTCAGAAACCTTCTTGCTAAGAATTGAGTGCTGTCAGTACACAAAGCAGTTTATCTTTGATAGCCACTGTAAAGTGATAATGCTTGCTTCTTGCTTTTTTTTCTTTATCAGTATTATTCATTGAATGTCTTATTATCTTCAAGTAATTGCACAAAGGGGATTCAAGTTAACTTGTCGGTTTCAGCACAATGTACATTTTGGTCAGTATCATTCTCCCAGCCTCCCTCCATTTTCGTCATTAGAAATAGAACACTATCTGCTTTTTGTTATTGGTTGCTAATCTCATTGACACATCTATTTAAGTAGAAGGCAGATCCCTGTCAGGTCGTAGCAATCAGTTCTGTTGATTATAAAGTCATTGCAATGGCTTATAATTTTAGTTTACCAAACCCCTTGTCTTGGAATACTTCTCCTATGACAAGCAATTAATCATATACTTGCTTATTTGGGGTACTTATAATTAACTGGTGATCTTGAGTCCTAACAGTGGAACACGTTGGAAGCAAGAAACAAGTAAGCTATTGTTCTATTGCATCTCTATCATGAGCCACATTTTACCTGAACCTTCTTCTTCCAAGAAGAAACAGAAGAATTTTATCCAACCAGTTGAAGGCAGTCAAGTGTTTGGAAACCGTATTTAGGGTGGGGTTTGGTGTGGGTGGGAGGAGATTTAGCATCCGGTAAAGGAGACCCTGTAGCTTTGCCTCCCCCATCTCTGAGAGAACTGTGATTCCAAGTGTCTCGGACTTTTCATAATCCTCGAGGAAAACTCCTAGAGGCGTAGACACCTTTAAGTCTGGAACATGTGGCACACGGGCCTTCACGCCTTGCAGAATAGATCACCCTCAAGTTTGTACAAGCTTGACCTCTGACCCCGTTCTTCATCCCCAGGTCAGAAAATTGGGTGGTCTCTCCATGCGGCTGAATTCACCCACCTCTTTTAAAATGAACTATATACCGCTCTCTATTTTACTTTTACAATGGCTGGGTTTTTGTTGTTGGTTTTTTTCTGATCCTATCCCAAAAGCCATAGTCAGTTTCCAATCAGCCTTACTCTGCCTTGTAAAGTTGTTCTTTTTTTTTTTTTCAACGTTTCAAAATGTCATCGTTTTAAAGTGTGGAGTGTGGGGAAAGCAAGGCGTAGAACACAAGTGCCTTGACCTTCCTCCAGCCCCCCCTTCCCCTTCCCCTTCCCCTCCCCCCCTTCTCCTTCCCTTCCCCCCCACCTCACCTGCTCTTGTGCTGCGGATTCTCCTGTTTAAAGAGCAGCTGGTTTCCCATTGGATACCAATGGCACTAAAAATAAGTCTCAGTATTTGTGTATGAGAAACAAAGGGTGCATGTTCTCTCTGATATGCAGAATTCAGATCTGAGAGACACTGGGATATGATCAACCACCCAGGATTCTAGATACTCACACACAATGAGACCAAAAGAGAGGAGGAGAGAAAGACCAAGGCACAATGCCTACATGCTCTTCCTATTTATGTAAAATTATATATATATAGTACTATAATATATATTTTAATATATTACAGATGTATGCATAATACCATATTTATTATATATTATTATTAATTTTATTATGTGTTATAATAATACATTTTATATATATATATATATATATATATATTTGGAACATTGTATAATAAATAATCCATCTAAGAATACCAGAAAATACCTTGGAGTTAAAACTCCCAAGGTATGGAAACGAGAGATATCTAGCTTTTATGTGTTTATTTTTATTTTTATTGTTTGATGATTCTGTCTTCTTTCCCTGTGTATGGTGTGTACATTCCATCTAGAGGGTTGGGGAGAGGGCACGGAGCGCAGGAGAAAAGGGTGAAAAAGTGTAAGAGTAGAACTCGCTGGACACTGGGCGGGGGCGGGAGGGGGCTGGAGAGAACGAGGGCAGGGCAGGTACTGCAGGAAAGGAAATATCCGTCGCTATAATCCACACATCACCTCCGTGACAACAGTGAAGTTCATTACTTTCCGAAGAAGAAAGTAGGCGATGGATATCTACAAGTCTGTGTTTGCCTCACTTCTCACAAGCATAAAAGAAAAAAAAAGACAGTTGTTTAATGTTTACTTCTGGAAATATTAAGCACAGACGAAAAGGAGGAGCATTTGACATTATCTTCTTTCCCAATAGTTAATCAACTTCTTGTTCTCTGTATGTCAGATGAGATTATGTGCTTGCTACCAACGAATGCTTTCAGGAGTGCAGGGAGAATATTTAGTCCAAAGGTTGCTGACTGATAAAAATGAAATGCATGTGAATTAAGACACGGAACCTGAGAATTCTATTTTTCTCCTGGGATACACTGCCTAGCATTGATCATTGGTGACTTTGCCTTTCGCTCAAAGTCTTTACCGAAAGAACATTCACTGAGCCCCAATTTACCAACTTGACCAAATTTTGTGTACCCTTATTTGACGTATTTTAGGAATACCTTTCCTCAGCATGACATCGATGCTGGTCTCTTGTGCGAGAGATGTATTGTGTTGAAGAACAGAGATGAGCTGGAACCATTACCAACAATTAAGACAAGCAAAGATGAAGGACTGCGTGTATCCCTGAGGGGTGGTCACAGGGCTGTGGTCACACCTGCCCCAAGTTTTCATCATGAATTTTAAAAGATAGTTGTGGTCACATCCTATCCCAGTACATCGCTGTCTTTGTTTTCCCTTTAAATCATAGTGAAAACCTGTACTGGCTCCTTGGTAGTGAGGGGAGGCCAAGGTCAGAGGATCCCGAGGTGAGGTCAGCCAGGCAAAAGTGGGTGAGACCGCATGGCCACGCACAAGCCAGGCCAGGGGCCCCACCTCTGTCACTCACAGCCAGTGAACGGCACAGAGGTAAGACCATCACCGTCCAGGGCTGGCCCTGGGAAAGAGCACAGGCCCTACCTGGAAGAGAACTGGAAGCAAAAAGAGCTAGAGTTTGCTCAGATAGCAGAGGGCCCGCCGAGCAAGCACAGCTCCCTGAGTTCAGACACTCAGAAGGCCTGGGAAAAAAAGAAAGAAAAGAAATGGCAGTCTGTCACTACATCTGTCTACCTACATCTGCCTGTCCTTCCCCATGTAAATGTCACATATTATATGATAGCATGGGTACATTATTATATAATAATATAGATAATTATTCTATATAGACAATATATAGCATCTAATATATAGGGACAGTACATTATATTGCAATAGTTGCAATATAATACATAACTTAGATATAGTGTTATATGATAGAAGATAGATACGATATTATAGGCTAGCTCTAACTACATTATGACATTAAAAGCAAAGGAAATAGGAAATAATACATCCATGGATCCTACCTGTCTGGTTTGTTTTGTTTTTGCTTTCGTTTGCACACACAAGTAGGATAAAACCCGAGGATTTTGCATTGAAAACATAAAAAGACTCTGCAGATGTAGGAAAGGCTAAATCTGTAAGCTGCTCCTCCTTTTTCTTTCTACTTCTTTTCTTTTCATTATTTTTGCTGTTTTTTTCCTATTGTTTGTACACGAAAATTACTTTTCATTGAAAACGCTTACGGTTTACCTTTCTTTTTTCCCAACTAGCAATCAGAGAGTCCGTGTATTGCTGCTAACAGATGCCTGCCCGATTTCTCTGTTGAGGGATCTGGTTGTAAATGTTTGAACACAAAGTGCACCATTGTAGAAGTTAAAAACTATTGTATTTCCTCATCTAAAATTACCAGCAACACCATCCAAAATCCAAGCAAAGGTTGTAAGGCACCAGATACGTTGCAAATTGTTTAGACAGATGGACTTTGTGAAGAAGGGTAATATGCAAACGTTGATCTATGATGCTTTCTTTGGGAAAGCAAATCATTTTTCTCAATTGTTTTCCTTGATTTTGTTTTTTTTTCCAATCTGGTTCTGCGTATCAGAACATTAAAAAAAAAAACAGCGAGTTCTTCACCTCACGATTGGGCCACCTGCAGAATCATAACCTCTGATTTGTCACACGAGTGGCGTCAGTTTTCACTGTTTCTACCGTTTGGACATCAGCAGGCGATCTGAGATAGGGATGTGTGTTCGCAAACTCTGGGGCGGGGGCAGGCTCGGGGTGCATGATGGCTGAGCGCAAGGCTGGGCGCCTGGATTCCCACTTCTAGGGGTAAAACATTCTGCCATCTATTTAGAAGTATTGGACTCCCTATTCTAATGGATGGTAAGCCGTTGTCTACGTCTCCACTCTCTCTAACTCCCGTCTCTTACCACCTTCTTTGTACAATTTTGAACGAAGAAAAGACAGTTTTTGCAAGGGTAGGATCATTCGTTGTCCATTTCTGCATACCCCGAAGAGCCCGTGAAATGTGGATAGAGTCTTCGTAATAGGAAAACCGCGCCATTTATAATAATTTTTTTAAAAGCTGTGATTTCCCACATTGGTCAAAAGCTCCGCGTAACTTACTTACACTTGTTTTTACCAGGCTGTGATATCTTTAAATTATCCATTTTTTTCCTCATTTTGTTTATAAATTTGGGAAATTAAACATTCTTTTGTTTCCAGTATATCTGATTGTTGGCACTGAAATAGAGTTCTCATGGGACATCTCTTATCTTTCTGTATCTTTCATACAGAAAAACACTGCATACAGAACCACAAAGTCATTATTACTCTTCTCTTAAGGCCATTGGTTATTTGGTGGGTAAAATAGCAGAGATCAGACTACCTTTTGTAAGAAAAAAAAATGGGCTACTCTGGATGCGTTGTACATCTTTTGTTTTCGGTTGTCATCTCCTCTTCTTCATTGACTTTTTGGAATTCTTTAAGCTATCTTTAAGTACTTGTACAAAGGGGATTCCTGCTCAGCGAAGCCGTTGAAGAAGACGGGGCGTTCTTGGTCCACATTTTCACCCATCCCTCCCACACCCACTCTTTCCCTCACTTCTCTGAACTTTGAGGTGATGTATTGGGTTTTTTTTTTTTTGCCATTTAACAAAGCAGTTTATGTGTACCATGCATCTGGATCTTGGCCAGCCCTCCACATTTTCACCCACCCTCCCAACCCACTCCTTCACTCATGCCAATGTCCGCTGGGTTTTCTATGTCCTCCTGATTTTCTATGTCCTCCTGATTTTCTATGTCCTCCTGATTTTCCATCAAGTTCCTTTCTCCTTTCTGTTCCACCCTTCCCTTCCTCCTCCTCTCCACGCTCCTTCCTCTCCTAGTAGCCCTTGGATCGAACTTGATGCATGAGGCTCCACCTACTCTTTTGCAGACATCATAAATGACCTGGATCCAAGTAGACAATGGTCATTTGCTGTGTGCTGTCCTGGAACAGTTATTCCAGGAAGGCATGGCCCTCTCCCGTCTCTTTATTCAGAGTGGAAATGCGTTGTCAGAAGGCCGATGTGTGGTGGTGGGAGACCAGGGCCACAGCGCTCATAACAATGAGGAAGAAAAAGAATGTCCTGTTGGTGGCCCAGGCTTGAAGGGGAGGGAGAGCTTCACAAAGCCCCGTCTGGGCCCTGGCATGGAGCGCTGCGGCCAGTGAGGGACAGCAAGCCTCACGTCCCGAGTTCAAGTCCCGGTCTCAGACAGACACAGAACGCAGGAAAAGCTTGCGGGGAGGTGGGAGGCATGTCGGGGCCTTGGGAACATTACAGAAGTAACGTCAGAGGTAACCCGCAGGGCCACAGCAAGGCGGCTCACTGAGTCTGTCTGCACACAGGTTGTGCTGTCAGGGAGCCCCTCCCATCAGTCCAGGGGAAGTTTGCCCTTGTTATTTGCTTTTTGGTTTAGTTTTTGTCAGCAGTGGGGCTTGAACTCAGGGCCTAGTCGCTGCCCCTGAGCTGCTTTTGCTCAAGGCTAGCACTCTGCAGCTTTGAGCCACAGCGCCTGGTGGCTCATTAAAGATGAGTCTCACAGGCTCTCCCACCTGGGCTGGCTTCGAACCAGGATCCTGAGATCTCAGCCTCCTGAGTTGCTGGGATGACAGCCATGAACTACCAGCACCGAGCCCTGGGTAGCTTTAATGAGACCTAAACTGAATATGGATGCAACATATAAACATATAAACTAACATATGTGCATAAATACATATGTGTATGTATATGTATAAATGTATATACGTATCTATGTATCTATGTAGGTTATCTCTACTGGTATATATAGTTATATATAGCTATATAAACATGTATATGTAAATATCTATATAGATATTTATATGCTTATACATATAAAGCTATATATAAATCTATATAGTTATATATAGATACATGTAGATATATGTCTATAGATATGTAGGTATAGATATATCTCTCTATAGATATCTCTCTATACAAATCTATAGAGAGATATCTCTATGTATAGATCTATAGAGATCTCTAGAGATCTCTATAGATCTATAAAGAATATATATTCTGTGTCAGGTGCCAGCGTCTCACACTGTAATCTTAGCTACTCATGAGGCTGAGATATGAGGATCACAGTTCAAAGCCAGCAGAAAAGTCTGTGAGACTCTTATCTCCAATCAACCACTCATAAAACCAGAAGTGGTGGCTCTGTGGCTCAAGTGGTAGAGTGCCAGCCTTGAGCTGAAGAGCTGAGGGACAGCGCCCAGGCCCAGAGTTCAGGCCCCACAACTGACTAAAATATATATATATTTTTCTATAAAGAATATAAGACACTATAAGAACTTACTTTCTATAATGAATAGAGATATATACATAACTATATAGATTTATATATAGCTATCTGTAGCTATAGATTAGTTACCTAGCTAGCTATATAAGCTATAGATACAGATTATCTATCTGTATCTATGTATAGATACAAACAAGCACATGCATGTAGTTGACTTTGATTATGATTAATTTGTAGTGAGTTGCAGATGCAATGTTAGTTGACATTCTCAGGTGTTATCCTGTGCCCAGCCCTGCTTTCCCAGTTTTAAGTGCTTTGCATAAATTAATTCTCACTGCCAACACAAAATGAGTGTAGTTATCATCCTCTTTCCAAGAGAGTAAGCTGAAGCACAAAGAGGTAAAACTCAGTGAGTTGGTAAGCAATAGGTTTTGTGATATTATTATTATTATTATATTTAGCTGTGAAATATACCCCAATTATTTCATATTTTCAATTTGCTATCAAATTAATATCCTCAAATAATTTATGATATTTTTTCCAGGAGTCAAATATCTGAACGAATAAATAAAATGATTTGTGGTTGCTAAATGAAAATACATAGTTAGGTACTTGGTAGCTGTACTCCTACTTAGAAGACTGAGATCTGGAGGATTATGGTACAAAGCCAGCTCCAGCAGAAAAAGTGGTCAAGACTACCTCCTTACACAGAAAAATGTCTGACAGGGAAATGGGTCAAATGGTAGAAGGCCGACCATGTGCCAGGTAAGCTGGGTGAACTTGAGATCCTCGTTCACGCTCCAGCACCAACAGAAAAAAAAGGACAATTACTTTCTAATTGAGGATTTTTTTCCCCATCACTTCATCACAAATTACATCTAGCTTTCAAAGATTTTTGTGTAGGAAACACATATACCACGGTCATATAAAACAGTAGACTTCATGACCACCAATGTGTAGTAAGACTGTCCTATCAATGATGGCACATTCAATCACAGGACAGAAAAGACCTACGGAGAATTTGATACCATGTTGAGTATCATCGATCAAAGTGCATAAATTGTGTCAGTTGATAAATAAGGAAGTTTAAATTGGTGACTGGTATTAGCTAGCCCCCCCACCAAAAAAAACCCACCAGATTGCCCATTAAAAAAAAAAAAACAATCAAAGCTTGACTCCAAGACTTTTTTGGTTTGCCAGCAAACTCTTAATCACTTTCAAGTGGAAACAAACAACTATTTTGGCAGTCCTGAAATTAAAGTATTTCCAGAGCTTAAATCACATCAGGATAATTACATGTACAAGTGAGGCTTATTGAAATCCTAATGTTTTGGAATTTCAGTTCTTTCTCTTGTACACTGTGGTGTGTGTCACTTTTTTTTTTTTAACATTTCCTAGAAGAATTTGACCATTGCCAATGCTTGGCTATGGGAACTATTATGGGCCTTGTAGGTTTTAGTGTACAGGTATGTAAAGTTCTTTATCCTTAGACTATATTGTTTAAAATTAACCCCCCCATCTGATCTAAAAATGGGGATATTGACCCCATTAACCCTTAACTGGTGTGATTCCAGATTTTACCCAATCTTCCTCTCAAAAAAAAATACCCTAATTGAACCATTAAATAGCAACCATGTTGGATTTTAATTAGCGTTTTGAAGAAAACTGTATTTGGCCAAACACACTGACTTGCATTAATCTTTAAGTTTTGTGGGGCCAGCAAACGAAAACTGTCAAGATTGTACACTGGGTTAAAAGAAATTCCGAATTCTGACAAAGTGTCTTCAGTTCATAGGATTTGAGGCTAACGCTTTCCCAGTTTTAAGTGCTTTGCATAAATTAATTCTCACTTCTAACGTGATCTTTTAATCATCAACTAAAACTACAAGAGGTGAATAACAGCTAAAATGTCCATTTTCAAATGTTTGGCTTTTTTATTAAAGGAATTTGGCTGGGGCTGAGGCATACATCCGTGGCAGGGTGCCCACTTGGTGTGTGAGTCCCCAGGTTCAGTCTCCACCCACAAAACAAACCCAAAAGTTATTGATGACAGTCATGTATTGATGACAATTAACTCTGTATACTCTACATCTCAAATACTGGCAATTCGTAATTCTTGTAGTAAAGACATCTAGATGTGCTTGGTGTAGCACATTAGACAGTTATGAAAATAGAATACTTACTCTGTTTTACTTTTTAAGGCAAAACCAAATCATTCCTTTCATGTCTGTTCAGTGTTCTAATAATTACCTTTTTGAACTGCTTATCAAAATGATATTGAGCATTCTTCTCAGCATTAAAATCCTGATAGTGTAATGTGGCTAATCCATATTGCTTTTCCTTCTTGACTTCAAAGAAGGTCCGAGTATATTTAGAACGTAGCCATATCACTGTTCCTTCCGAAACAGACAACTCCCATTCCTAAATATGTGCATGACCTAAAGCCTAGAGGAAAACACAGTTGAGTTTAAGCTACAAAATTAAAATATAAACAGCGGTAGACTCCACCTGACCTGACTCCCGTCACTTTGTTTAAAAAGTCAAATATTAGACATATGTAATTTTTTTTTTGCTTGTTCAATTTTTCAGTATGCTTTGCCACAGCAGCTCAAGGGAGATTAAGAAAGGGGGGGGAGAGAAAAGCCCTACATAAACACACAAAGCAAAAACCAGAGCTCGTGTGTAAAGCTACTGCACTGGAGCGAATGTGGTTTAATTCTTGGCACCGGCAGCCTGTTGGGGAATTACAATATGTTGGCATGAATCTGGAGGCTCCATTGTTCCACATGAGGGAATCAGTCTTAAGAGTGTTTGGCACAGAGGGAAAAAAGGGAGTGAGGGTTGCAGGGAATGAACAGGCCCGAAAGAGGCTGTTGTAACAATGGCTGGCACCTTGGGAAGCCATTCGCTGGTGGGGATCGCCACAGGCATTGCTGTGAAGTAGCATATGCGAAGGGGAAAAAATAGAACGAGTACAAGAGAAGAAAAAGCCAGTAACTATATGAGAGGGCCTTGGTGGCAGAAAGAAATACAAGTACACTGTTTACAGCCTCCTTAACTTGCGGACGGGTGATCGGGACCTCTCCTGTCTCGTTTGTTATGTTAGCTTATTTCTGAACACTTATTTTTTTTCTTTCTTTTTATCATTTTTTTAAAATAATAATATGCATTTAGCTGGGTGCCGGCGGCTCACCCCTGTAATCTTAGCTAGTTAGGAGGCTGATATCTGAGGATCATGATTGGAAGCCAGCCTGGGCAAGGAAAGTCCGTGAGACTCTACTTCAAGAGAGAAAATGGCTGGACGGGGAGGTGTAGCTTGAGTGAAAAAGCTAACGGACAGCAGCGAGGCCCTGAGTTCAACTCCCAGTGCCAACACGCACACACACACACACACACACACGCACACACAAATATACATACATAGACACACAAGCATACATATATTCACATGTACCTTTATGTGTGTATATATGTGAATATGTACATATTTGTGTGTGTTTATATGCATTTGAATTTCCATTAAACAGATCCTTGAATTAAGACCTGGTTTTGTATCACCTTGGTTCTACTTTCTGATTTGACGATGTTGGGCCAATCATGTTTCTAAAATCTTAGTTTCCTGAACTGTCACATGGAGTAAATAATTGGACTGCTAGCCTGTGGTAGCGAAATACTCTAAATGTAAGTAAGTATTGACTTTCACCCTTGCTTCAGTGCAAGCCGCCCTAGATGCTTTGTTGACCCCCCAGTCCTCCAGAGAATAATCTTTTAAACTTTTAAAAACACAGCACCTCAGGCTGGGAAGGTGGCTCAGTGGTAGAGCGCTTGCCTCGCATGCATGAGGCCCCGGGTTCGATTCCTCAGCACCACACAAGCAGAAAAAGCCTGGAAGTGGTGCTGTGGATCAAGTGGTAGAGCACTAGCCTTGAGCTGAAGAGCTGAGGGACAGCGCCCAGGCCCAGAGTTCAAGCCTGTGACCGACAAACAAACAAACAAAAATCTTCACAAAAATGTAAATTATCTACAACTTGAATATTTAAAAAAAATAATATTGAATGAAACACAGCACCTTATTCACATGCTAAAACACCATTCCTGACCGTAGCTTCTCCAGAGGAGGCTGAGATCTGAGGACTGTGGTTCAAAGCCAGCCCAGACAGGAAAGTGCATGAGACATTTACCTCCAAAAAGAGTCAGAAGTAGACTCGAGAGTCAAGTGGTCGTGTGCCAGTCTTAAGCGTAAAGCTAAGTAAGAACCTCAGATCTTGAGTTCAAGCCCTAGTACTGGCAAAAAAAAAAAAACCCAAAACAACAGCAACAAAAATAAAACCCACAATTGTATGTGTTTCCTACACCTCATTTTAGAAATGCGTTCGTCAGGGGACAACTATTCTCTCTTTCACTTCATAAATTCTGAAGCTGGCGCTTGCCTAATGGCGATATCTTTCACTTAGTTCATTCACAAATTAGTGAGCAGGTGCATTGTAAATACCCGGATTCTGCCACTGGGTCTTTTCCTTTTCTAACCATGAATTTCCTGGGCAATATTTTACTGCTTTTTGAGAAGCTGGATCACTTCTATATGTCTGCTGGGTGTTGATGGCTGGGCCGTCACTCTTTAGCATTGCATTAGGGAAAAGGGGGAACAAAAAAATAAAAGAAGAAGACAGATCAGCCACTAGGGAACTCGATGTGGGCCTCCTGGAGCTAGTTATTGACAAATGGGCACTCACCCCTGCCCCCTTCCCCGGAGCCCTCACCCCTACCTGCCACTGGCCCGGCTTACTAGAGTCACCGCTCAGAGTCTGAACTGTCCAGTACCACCTCCACCCTCCACCGTCAAAGCAAAATGAACCACCTCTCCTGGTCAACCGGCTCTCACTAAACTGGGCAGAAATGGGAGCTGAAAACACACATTGCTTACCATAGAAGGAGAATGATAAAGGATTCTTGCGTTTGGATCTCGTAGTTGCTATTCCTATGCATGTAGCATCCTGGGATGTTGATTTATTCTTTCACACCACTAGTGGGGTTAGTGACTGTTTTTTTTTTAACTTCCTAGAATGCTTTAATAGATGAGAGGGAGGGAGGGACAGACAGACAGACAGACGAGAGACAAAGAAAGAGAAAGAAACCAAAAGACAAAAAATAGAGGAGGGACAGAGAAAGAGCCCAGAGAGACAGAAAGTCGAGACAGACAGACCAGGAGGGAATCCTGGAAGTGGCAAAGACTTTTGAGTTCCAAGCCTGGAACCCGGCTCCATCTGGGGGAAAACCACCGTGTCTTCCTTAACTCCGGTTCCTTAAGCAGTCAGACATGTATGGGTCCTTGGAAGATTCTGGAGGGAAGCATGATGCCACATCATGTGATGCCACATCAGGCTTCTGGCCGGGGCCGAGACTCCGCCTTCAAAAAATAACGGCTTGCCCTGTCATTTACCTGCGGATAAGTGTCAGGAATTTGTGGAGAAAAGAAATTAACCCACGCCTTTAATTCTTCTTATGCAATGCCAACCCAGTCTCTTCTTACCTTGTATTGTGTGTCCTCCCCCCTCCTCAAATCTGTAACACAGATGTGTTGATATACTTTAGGTCTTTAGGTTGGTTACTGCGCTAAAATAAGAGGACATGGGCTAAAAACAAAATAAACCTTTAAAAGAATTGTAGCCGAGTTCCTGGAACCCAAGCTGTTCAAGAAATACCTGTACATCTTAGTTGACTATACATAGCCCGCCCAGCGTTAACATCTTCCTTGATCACAGAGATGACAGTCTTCGGGAGTTAGGCCCTGCTGCGATGCTCCATTTGTAAAACAACTTGGTCTTGGAGAAGTTATTCATTCCCTGTCTCATAATCCAGGAGCCTCTGGTTACGCTAGTTCATAAAAGAGGCCAAAACCGTTCAGCAATCGGGTGACTGTTTCTTTAACTCTGCAACTTTAGACAGAAGACTTCTGTTTCTTTGTGAGTTTCACTACAGTGAATATTTTGTCTAGCTGCTGGGGAAAGTCTTTGTTCTGGGCTTGGTAGACAATGGTCTTCAAAGTAAAATGGTCTGCTTTGGGGCCTGAGAGTTCAGGGGCCCATTGTACGCGCACAATGGGTTTCTGTAGCCCGCATTCCTGCTTTCCAAAGGTGTGTTAGCTTTTAATGACGGACACTTTTCTATGGCAAACCGCTCTGTTGGCTGAGTTCTGTTTACATGCTACTCAGGAATTTTTGTAGAGGGCTAAGGAGGAAAAAAAAAAAGAAAGTGTATATTTTTTTTCTTTGACCTCTGATAAGTTTAAGAAGTGATTTGGCGTATGCCGCTTACCGAGAATGGAATAGAAATGTGGGAAACCCTGGCAGAAGTTACTTTAAACTTATTATGAAAGCCATCAGTAGGCTTGAGCTATTGATTTCCACGCAGAGATCTCTCCTCTGTGTTCTTGCTCTCCAGAATTACCAAATTGGTTCCCAAACAATGAGGGGTGCAAAAGGGATGTTTTAGGAAAAAGTAAAAGTAAATTCTTTATGTGTGTGTGTATGTGTATGTGTGTATGTGTGTGTGTGTGTGTGTGTGTGTGTGTGTGTATGTATATATATATATAGTTATTGTAAAGTTGATGTACAGAAGGGGTTATCATTACGTAAGTCAGATAATGAGAACATTTCCTTTTGGACAATGTCACCCCAGTTTTTTTCCTTCCTGTCCTCATCCACAAGTGATAGAGTTCATTTTCCAAACAGTGTCCAGTGAGGACCACAGCTGCATTTCTACATCTTTGTCCCTCCGTTTCTGCCCCCTCATCTTCTCCCAGACACAGACACTTAAAACCAAGACAAAAGGTACAGAAAAGGAAAACAGCAACAAAGATTTAAAACAACAACCACTCTTGTTTGCCTGTCTTAGAGTTCATTTGGCTAACCACTATTTCATATGCTCCTGTGCTCTTAGCTCTAGAGCCTTTTTGATCTCACGGTGTGAATGTCTAGAGCCCTGTATACTTTGTCATGTCCCAGTGTATTTGTTGTCTAGTAAAAGTACATTCTTTACTCTTCCCTTTCCCCCTCCCAATTCAAAAATATAGATATGTATTTTGACTGCAAGAAGTGTTTCACTTTGGAGAGAAATTTGAATCTGTGCTTTGGTCAAAACCTCACCCAGACTTTGTGGTTGGCTGTAATTTGAGTCCCTGGGGAAGGGGAGAAAATAAAAAAGTATTTGACATTAGCCGAAGGTGATGATGAGGACTCTTTCAGATGAACTTGTCTGTCAGGGGAAACTAACCAGATTCTAATAACGTTATGGTCTTTCTCTGTGGGACAGAAGGTCCCTTTGATAAGTTAACTTTATGTCTCCAGCAGGGGGTAAACAAATGCCTGAGCAGACACAAATACACATAAACACCAGTGTGGAGAAAGGCAGTACATGTCTTCCATCCAGATAATAAGTGTGGGCATTGTTATTTAGATGCGGCATACTGGGATACTTATCTTCTAGAACATTCTATTTTCTGACTGAATGCTGGGGCTAATCGTGGGATTGCAAACCATTGTAATTGTGTACACATCTAAATGCCGACAAGAATAGCCAATTACATCGTGGAGAACTGACTTTGCTGTTTGGGAGTTTTATTAGCATTTATATTTACTTATACATTAAATTCCACACAATAGGAGAGGTCGCCAACCAAGAGATAGACAGAAACAAACACCACACTAAAGCACAAAAATGTGTGCGCCCTACCCCAATACCAGGCTTTTGGGGGGAAGGAAGCCTATGATGTGAACCAGAAATAAGCAAATAATAGGTTTCCATGATAAGTATTACTTCTTTAGATTTTACAGTCTTTTCCAAGCTTCTTTTATATCAAATTTTTTTTTATTTTAATGTTCACAACGCTGGCAAATCTTGCCACCGTGTGCTCTCCCACCATGAGATGTTAAACACACATTATAAAGTGCATGTAATTGTACACATAACACACACAGGGGTATAATTACAATGCGCAGATTTAAGAGCTAATTCTTTGCCTTTATTTCATTTTTTTTCTCACTCTGCATTTTATCGACGTCATTATTTTTTGATGGCAGACTAACCGCCCTGACATTGACAGACATCCAGGAGGAATCTGTTTACCAAATCGAAAAGGAAAATTAAAAAAAAAATTGGACCACAGGCCTATGCCCTCCACATTGCCATAAAGAATTAGTAGAGCTTTGTTCTGCACAAGGAAAAGGCTAATAATTCTGGAAATAGGAGGTGACAAAACACCTTCCTTTCCCCCACCCTTATTATCAGCGTGGATGGCTTCCTTCCGGACGGCCCTGGCCAGGGTCGGCTTTGTTGAGTGGACATTGGAAAGAGGTTGAGTTGTTCATACGTTGTTTTGTTTTGTTTTCCCCACTTAGAGACACCTAGTATCGAAAAGCTACTCTCAAAGGACTGGAAAGACAAGCTTCTTGCAATGGGATCAGGGAACTTTGGAGAAATCAAAGGTAACGCACGCATGATTATTTTGATTTAAACGTACAGACAGGAAGTTGAGAGTTAGAAAGGACACTGAGGAAAAGTATTTCTACCATCTCTTCTGCACTTCTGGTAGAAACTGTGTTCAGTTTTCTTTCTAAGGAAGAATGGAATGCAATGTGTGTGTTTGTTTGTGTTGTTTTTTTGCTTTTGTTTTTTATTTTGGCCATGAGTCTTGAACTCAGAGCCTGGGTACTGTCTCTGAGCAATTTTGTTCAAGACTAGTGCTCTACCACTTTGAACCACAGCTCCACTTCCAATTTTCAGGTGGTTCATTGGAGATGAGAGTCTCATGGACTTTCCTGCCCAGGCTGGCCTTGAACAGAGAGCCTCAGATCTCAGCCTCCTGAGTAGCTAAAATTATAGTCATGAGCCACTGGTATGTGGCTGTTTTTAATCTCTTTGTGCTGGGTTTGGGGCTTGAACTCAGTGCCTGGGAGCTCTCCTTGAAGGCTTTTTTTGTTTTTGTTTTTTAATTTTCTCCTCAAGACTAGCCCTCTACCATTACAGCCATAGGTCTACTTTGGGCTTTTTGGATGACGACTTGGAAATACGAGTCTCACAGAATTTCCTGTCCAGGCTGGCTTCAAACTGTAACCTTACATCTTAGGCTCCTGAGTAGCCACTATTAGTGTAGAGCTAATGGTAGATATATAGATAGATAGATAGATAGATAGATAGATATAGATATGTATATTTAATTTAATATTGGAACTTCATTATATCTTTAACATGCTTTAGCTTACTTTGTTATTATTTTACTTTTTTCCTCCTAGTCCTGAGGCTTGAACTCAGGGCCTGGGTGCTGTCCCTGAGCTCCTTTGCTCAAGGCTAGCGCTCTCCCACTTTGAGCCACAGCTCCACTTAACAGTTTTCTGGTGGTTCATTGGAGATCAGAGTCTCATGGACTTTTCCCTGCTTGGGCTGGCTTTGAATTGCAGTCCTCAGACCTCAGCCTCCTGAGTGGCTAGGATGGCAGGTGTGAGCCACTGGCACCCGGCTGCAATGTGATTCGTTTGTCGTTGATGTTGTTCCTTTATTTAGTTTAATTTAAATCTACCACCACAGAAGACTAAGAGAAAATCTTTATGGAATATAGAGATTGACTACCCAAACCTGAAATTGCTGGGAATTGGGGGGGGGAGGGGGGAGGATTGGGGAGGATGCAGGAAAAAGGTAAATTTCTTCTTACAGAAATAAAAGCACAGGGGCTGGGAAAGTGGCTGAGGCCCTGGGTTCGATTCCTCAGCACCACATAAGCAGAAAAAGCTGGAAGTGGTGCTGTGGCTCAAGTGGTAGAGCACTATCCTTGAGCTGAAGAGCTGAGGGACAGCGCCCAGGCCCAGAGTTCAGGCCCCACGACCAGCAAAAAATAAATAAATAAATAAATAAATAAATAAAAGCACGGGGCTGCGAAGGTGGCTCAGTGGTAGAGCGCTTGCCTTGCATGCCCAAGGCCCTTGGTTCGATTCTTCAGCACCACATAAGCAGAGAAAGCCAGAAGTGGCGCTGTGGCTCAAGTGGTAGAGCGCTAGCCTTGAGCTGAGGAGCTGAGGGACAGCGCCCAGGCCCAGGGTTCAAGCCCCAAGACTGACCAAAAAAAAAAAGAAAGAAAAAAAGAAAGAAAGAACGAACGAAAAGCATATTGTCCTTTCAACTCATGTAAAGGCATTTTTTCCCTCAGAGCATTATCAGCAGTTGACATTTCTTATTTGTTACTATTAAGGATCCTTAAGAGTGTGCATTCTAAGTTGGGCTTCATTTTGAGACAGTTAATGTACGTGGTCCTTACCACCGATGTACGTGATGTATGACTGTGTACGTTTTTGGTGGATACCCATTACACCCATCTCACACACTGCCGGATTTCTTCTCATGGGCATGCAGAAGTGGGCTCTTTTTGCACATGTGTGTCTGCACACGTTTTCCTAGAGAGCTGAGGGCTTGTCTTCTAAGTGAGCGAGGACATCGGCCTAACTTAGAACCCAGAGAGAGGTAACACCCGTCTTGTCAAATATTTGACCTACGTGACATCTCTGCTTTTTGGAAATTTGGAAAGTTCCAGAACACATGGCACTATTTCCCTGCCTCCATCAAAGCATTTGGAATTAACATAGCTGTAGGCCACGATTCATCAACCAAGGAGGATTAAGAAAACATCACTAGTTACCCAGAAGTCATAGATGAGGACCGAAGTTCACGGCCAGCCAGGGCAGGAAAGTCCATGAGGCTCTTCAGCAAAACACACTGGAAGTGGAGATGTGTGCGGCCCCAGTGGTAGAACACTAGCCTTGAGCAGAAAAAATCCAAACGAGAGCTTGAGGCCCTGAGTTCAAGTCCCAGTACTGGCATTAGAGAGGGAGAGGGAGGGAGGGAAGGAAAAAGGGAGAGAAAGAGGGAGGGAATATATGGTTCTAATCAAATACACCAATGAAAATCGATCATGGAATAAAATTTAAATGGCAAATGTTTTTCTTGGAAGGGAAGGACAGAGCCCAAGGAGAAAGCGATCTTTAGTTTTCAGAGCGAGAAGGTCTCTGTATCCCTCTGCATTCTGATGGGTCTTGATCCATTTCACCTGAGGATAATAGCGCTCTTCTTACTCTACTGACCCGCCTAGAGAATGAGGGAGAGCAGAGTGGAGAGTGGAGCACCAGCTCCAAGCCTCCTCACCTCTCTTCTTTGGAGGACAAACTGACAAACTAACTCGTTCTCCCTCCTCCTCCATTTCCATCACAAGTTACACTTAAAAGCAGCAGCAGCAGCAGCAGCAGCAGCAGCAGCAGCAGCAGCAGCAGCAGTGGCCACAGCAAGGGGAGGGGGGGTGTAAACCAGACTCAGCCGTCCTTCAAGGCCTGCCCTTCATTGAGGGAGTCACAGCCACCCACAAAGGAAGGTTCTGTGCTTCACTTTCAGGGTTTTTCTTGTTCTTTGAGGGCTTCCTTTCCAGAGCCCAAGTTGGGTGATTGGCCTCTGGTTCTGTGCGAAAAGCTGTTTTCCGATGTATTTTAAAAGCAGCTCTAGAACACACACACATTCTGTGTGTGTGTGTGTGTGTGTGTGTTTGTGTCTGGTTTCTGTCTCTTTGTAACTCTCTTGTCTGTCTCTCTCTCTGTCTCTGTCTCTGTCTCTCTGTCTCTCTCTGTCTATCTCTATCTCCCCCCCCCTTTTCTGTTGTTACAGGCGCTCGGGCTTGGCAGTAAACTGGGGGAAACTTTACTTTTGCAGCTGCTTGCAGGCCAGTTGAGGTCCCTCCCCACTGTGCACAGGTGGTCAGAGAGGGCACAGGGCGAGGCTGCCCTCTGGGGGTGAGAGGATTGGCAGAAGCGGCTCTGAGGGAGAGGAGGGCAGGCAGGAGGATCCAGGGAGCCCAGGAAGTCAGGCAGAACAGCGGCTTAGCTGCGACGCCAGCTTCTTGTTTCTTAATGAAACCAATGTAAGTGGCGTACATGCAATGCAGGAACTTCGTTTTGCATGGGAGAGAGAAGGATGGCTCTATGCTGCTTTATATACATACATATAAATACACACACACACATATATATATACACATATACATATACATAGGAACTCACTGAATCATCAGTTGCTGGAGCCATGAGGACCCTGGAAAACGATGCATTCAGATAGAAGCTTGGCGTGCGTTAGGAAGCTGGTAGCCCTGATAATATTTGTAGGGTCTTCTGGGGGATCGAAACTTTGGTCTTTACTTTGTAACTAAAATGAATGGAAAGAAGGAAGGGAAAGAAAAGGGGAAAGAGACAGAGTCAGAGAAAAAGGAGATCCCTTTCTCAACCATTTAAATGGCTGCCAAGTGAAGGCACAATTCACTTGGCAGTCATTTAAATACTCCAGTACTCCCTGAGTATTTAATAAACCTATACCCTTAAAGCCTGGTGTTAAGTAACACCGATAACACGGCTTTCAAGCTAATTTGAAAAATATTAGACTCACAACTTGAAAGGGTTTGGAGAAGTGTTTTTCTTACTCTCAGTGTTCACAAAGCAAAAAGGATGTCTTGGAGCATGACTCAGGGGGTAGAGCACCTATCTAAACCTTAGTTTAATTCATAGCCCTGGAGATTACTTTCAGCCTTTTTCCCTATGAATATATGAGGTGGGGAAGGGTCTGTGTGTGTGTGTGTGTGCGCGCGTGTGCATGCGTGTGTGTGCACATTAATATAAACATTTTTTCTACCCAACTCTTTCACCCAGCTTTGTATCATGAACAAGATCCAAAACCTTAAACTGTTCTTCAAATGCAACTTTTTCATGGCTTTAAAACAATTCTCCTTTATGAAAGTCCCGTCTCTGTCTGATCATTCCTAGCTGATGAGCAGAGTGCTTCATTTCTCATTGAAAGTACTTACTAGTATTTCCCTATCTTCCTCCTTGTTTTCTGGGGCTAGGTTTGTAAAAGCAAGTTATACTGTTTCTTCTTCTTCCTCGTGTTCATCAACACAGTAGTTTACTTCCATATCATATGAGTATTTTCATTGATGGTACTCAGATTACCGACTATTAAGAAATAATACCTGTTAGCTAATTATTCTGAAGATATATTCCTCCGTGCCTCTGGAATCCAAATATCTGAGATTTATTAAATCCTGAGTAACCATCGATTGGCCCCAGGATGTACTGTTGCACGGGACCTCAGTCGCAAGAAACAGAGCAGCCACATTTTAAGAGCTTGAATCTGTCGCTCCGCAAGTACACTTAGCACTGTGGGAGAACTGAGCCATGACAGCAGAAGAGGAAAGAAAGAGCAGGAAGACGATTCCAACAAACCAGATCAACGTCCAAGGAGAGCTGAAGTGGGAACCAGAGAAGAGCCAGGAGCCGGGAGGCAGGAGGCGTGCTGTTACGGCACCTGAGTTGGTCCAGGCCGAAGTCTGGTCCGGGCCCGGGGGGCAGGTTCACTGGAAGCTGGAGAGTCTGGAGAGCTCAGACCACAGAAGTGACAGGTCCAGTAACCTATCATCCAAGGCCTGCCTGTCACCCAGGGGTGGAACTGCCCTGTCTCCACCATGAAAACAAGATGGCGCCCGTGAAGTCCAATTCCCTATCGTCCACCACCTGGCCAAGATGGCACTGGTGAGAGCCAGTAGCCTTTAACGACTGATAATAAGAAAGAGCACAATGGATGAATCTTTTTTTTTTAATATTCACACAACATTTTATTCTGGATGTCTATTTATTAGAAACACATGAAATTATTATTATTATTATTAACTTAGAAACTTCATTTCCATCCCAAATAGGCACAGGGAAAATACAAGCCACAAACAGTAGCTAATACTTCCTCCCGAGTCATATATGAAGACTGCGGGGAGATGGGGAGGAGACCGAGCGATAGCACCTCGTTTTACCTAATGATGCATACAGGTGGCAAATGCATTATTAAAACAGCGCTTTGTATCTTACGTTTGAAGTGAAAATTGTAATTAACAAACACGCTCTCTCCCGCTGCTCAGGCTATACCAGAGGGCTCACATCTACCCCGTGGGTTTTAAAAGAACAATTGAAAGTGGTGCTAGTTCTATCTCCCTGCACTGCACACACGCCTGATCCATCAAATAAGTATTTTAACCTCTCTTAAGACCCTTCGGCGTGTTTTAAGTATCATGGACCTAGGATATCTTTTCCTTTTTAATTAATTATCTTTTAGTATCATCGAGTCATGTACACAGGAGTTTCAATTCAGCGTGTCGGCTGATGAGGACAATGCCTCTTGATACATGTCACCCCTTCCATCGTTCACCCCTCCCTCCCCTCCCCTCTCCTCCCCTCCTTTCCCCTCCCCACGTCACCCGGCTGGTTCCACGGTTCCCTATGGGCATTGAATATGATGGCTGTATTTGCCCACTCTCTCCCTCAGTGGGCGCTCTGATTTCTTTTCCAGATCTTAGATATAGGTATAATTTGGGGGGGGGACTATAAGCGATGCTCATTTTTCACCCACATTTCAGTATTTCAGGGAAGCCTATTGTGTTCTCAAACCTGAATGTCTGTTTCCTGAATCCTCTGTGAGTTGTGCATTAACGATTTTAACTTGATCGACCTTCCCCATCACCCATCTGCTGAGTGTGTGTGTGTGTGTGTGTGTGTGTGTGTGTGTGTGTGTGTGTGTGTGTTTGTTGCTGGGGACTCAACCCAGGGCCTTTACATTCACTAACAAGTACATACTCTCCAAATAAACTTCACCCCCGGACCCAAGCATTTTCCCCTTTGTTAACCTTAACACAGGATCTCTTAGAGTTGAATCTTTAGGATAGTTTTTTAGTGAAGGGGAAAACTTATCATTGCTAATGGCTTTGTGTCTTAGTAATTATGGGTTTTAAGTTTTCCTGTCTTTGCCTGTTTAATTAGATGAAAAAGTAAAGTCCAGAAACGGTGCCTTACTTAGACATCATTTTTATCCTCCATAGGTCCAGCATGGAGCTTGAAAACAATAGATATAGCCAGGCAATTGGTAGCTCACGCTTGTAATCCCAGCTACTCAGGAGGCTGAGATCTGAGGATCATGGTTCAAAGCCAGCCTGGGCAACAAACTCTGTGAGACTCTGATCTCCAATGAACCACCAGCAAACCAGAAGTGGAGCTGTGGCTCAAGTGGTAGAGCGCTAACCTTGAGCTGAAGAGCTGAGGGACAGTGCCCAGGCCCTGAGTTCAGGCCCCATGAGAGACAAAACAAAAAACGCAAAAAGATTGAAAATATTTAATGAGCCAGTCCACCAAGGAACTCATTTCTGGGGCACAGTTCCTGAGCTTTTTTTGGTTTTTGTTTTTTTTTTTCTCAATGCTAGCACGCTACCACTTGAGCCACACCCCCATTCTGGATTGTTGCTGGTCAATTCCAACTACAGAGTCTCATGGGCTCTTCCTGCCCAGGCTGGCTTCGAACTGCCATCCCTAGTCAGATCTCAGCCTCCTGAGTAGCTGGGATTAGAGACCTCAGCCACCGGTGCTCTGCAGACCAGGGTCGTGTGTGTGTGTGTGTGTGTGTGTGTGTGTGGTTCGAATTTGCATCATGACAAGTTCTTGTTTCTCTTATGCGTCCTCTCTCTCTCTGTGTGCCATTGTGCAGGGACTCCGGAAAGCCTGGCGGAGAAGGAGCGGCAGCTCATGGGTATGATCAACCAGCTGACCAGCCTGCGCGAGCAGCTGCTGGCCGCCCACGACGAGCAGAAGAAGCTCGCTGCGTCCCAGATTGAGAAGCAGCGCCAGCAGATGGAGCTTGCCAAGCAGCAGCAAGAACAGGTGAGCAGGGCCACGGCCGGGCCGGCCCGAGAGTCAGAGGAGACGCGTCGGCTCTCCTGTGTGGAAAGTGGACATAGGTCCCAAACATGCGTGGGAGCAGACAGAGGGGCCCCCAGGGACACAGGCACGCAGGTAGGAGCTGCAGTGTGGCATCCGCAGGGGAGGATTCCCACCGTGTCACTTTTTTGGGAACAACTAACATACACCTTGAAGCTAGAGCTTGTGCTGTGGGAGCCGAGGGTTAAGTTCAAAGGGAGCAAAAGGCAGGGGAATGGAAGGAAGAAGAGCGGGAAAATGAAATCATCATATCCATAGGTGAACATGGAGCTGGGGGACTTGAAGGGAGGGGTAGAGTGGGGGAGAGGCGGGGGAGGAGGATGGAAGGAGGGACGTGGGTCAGCGTGCGTTGGGCTCATAAACCGGCACCTCCAGGTGAAGCCCATTTGGATAAGTTCTTAAAGATAATAGAAGAAGTGAGAATTAAAGAGAGCAAGGGCTGGGCAGGTGGCTCAGTGGTAGAGTGCTTACCTTGCATGCATGAGGCCCTGGGTTCAATTCCTCAGTACCACATAAGCAGAAAAAGCTGGAAGTGGCACTGTGGCTCAAGTGGTAGAGCGCTAGCCTTGAGCTGAAGAGCTGAGGGACAGCGCCCAGGCCCAGAGTTCAAGCCCCACAACTGACAAAAAACAAAAAACAAGACAGTTAAGCAAGAAAAGGGTGCAGTCCCTTGTCTTAGACATTACTTTGCTGGCTATTTGTCAATCCATCACACACACACACACACACACACACACACACACGCACATACAGCTTCATGGGTAAATTCAGTGGGAAGATGGCAGCAAAGGTTGAGCATTCCTAATCAGAACCCCTGAAATCTGAAATGCTCCAAAACACGCAACCTTTGCAGTGCTGGCTGGCAGGCCACGGGTCAGCTCCCCCACAGCGTGACATTTCCTCACGGGCCCAACCCCAGTCACAACCAGGTACCAGTGAGTCACACGCCTGTCATCACCTGTCGGCACTCAGGATCCAGGTTCAAAGCCAGGCTGGACAGAAAAGCCTGTGAGGCTCGTAACTCCAGTTAACCTTCAAAAAGTTGAAATGCAGCTATGGGTCAAGTGGTAGAGCATCAGCCTTGAAGGAAAAAAGCTGAGGAAGAGCATGAGGCCCTAAATAACTAACTCAGTAAAACCTAGGCATGCTGGAAATGCTGTCTGAAATTATCATAAAGCTCTGTGCATTAAACATATAAGAAACACCCATGAATCACATGCTTTGACTTGGGTCCTCTTTCCCAAATATTTTACCGTGTATGTACAAATAGCCCCAAAGCCAACAGTATCAGAAATCCAAATCACTGCTGGTCCTAAACATCTCGGGTAGAGGATATTCAATTTACAATTATAGCCAGGGAATTCCAATAGGCGATAAAAGTGGAACATAGACAGAATCTTGGAGAGCCAAGAAAACCCTTCCAATCAGGAGACACTTGAGCGAAGATTTGGAGAACAGGCAGCCTTAAACAAAGGAAACGACTTGGGAAGAAGAATGTTCAGTGAAGATGCTATTAATCATCTAAATAGAAAGCTATTAGAATGGCTGAAACAATTTAACTGGGGAGGAGCCCGCGTTGATAGAGTTTAATTCTAAATGAGGTAGGATAATGATCAGGGACAGAGAAAGACAAGGGGAGAGTTATAAGCATTTATCGTTCTGTGTGTGTATGTGTGTGTGTGTGAGAGAGAGAGAGAGACAGACAGACAGACAGAGAGACAGAGAGACAAAAAGACAGAGACACAAAAAGACAGAGAGAGGGAGTGTGCTAGGGCTCGAACTCAGGACCTGAGTGCTATCTTTTGCTCAAGACTGGTGCTCTACCACTTGAGCTGCAGTGCCACTTCCAGCTTATCATCAGAGATAAGAATCTCATGGACTTTCTTGCCCAAGCTCGTTTGAGCTTTGATCCTCAGATCTCAGCCTCCTGAATAGTGAGTCCTGAGCCATTGGTGCTCTACTTGTTCATTTTACTCTCCTTTACTTAGGGGGGCTTCTCTGCTTGAAAGGTAATTTTTGTTGTTGTTCAAAGCAAGGTCTTGTTATGTTGCTCAGGTTGGACTCAAAGCTACAACAGCTCCTTCCTTAGCTTCTTGAGTACTGAGATTACAGAAATGAACTACCGTACTCTGTATGTTCTTACTTTTACTGAAATGTATTTGTTCTATTATTTGTTCTATTGTTTTTACTTTTTTGTTATTTTATTTTTACTTCTACAGAAATGTATTTGTTCTATTATTATTTGTTCTATTATTTTTACTTTTTAAAATTATTTTATTGTTACTTTTACTGAAATGTATTTGTTCTATTATTATTTGTTCTATTATTTTTACTTTTTTATTTTATTTTTATGTTTTTTTTATTGTTCTGTTGTTTTTACTTTCTTATTTTATTTTTACTTCTACTGAAATGTATTTGTTCTATTATTAGAGACAACCCGTATTCTTCTTGTGTGAGTCCCAGGATGAGTGTAGTTAGCACAGAGTGACATTGCTCTCTGCAAGGACTCTGAGGGCCTCTGGGAACGTAGCTCCAGGGGAGACTACTGCTTGGTAGAGAACCCCGAGATTCCTTGGTGAGTGTGTGTGGCGCACTTGTCCTGAAAGGCTTTTAAACCATCTCTTAATGGAGAGGAAGTTTCTTTTCTCTCTCGACTTCACGGTTTCTGGCCGACCCCCACATGGCACGGCGAGGATTCTAGAACGTTCTGGCTTTCTCAAGCCCTCTCGCCTCCACCTTAGAAACGTAGGAACCTGCTGCCCTTCCACGGGTCTCTCCTGAGTCAGAGGGAGGCCTGGCGGTGCTCACCCCCACCCCTGGAGAGGAGGCCTCTCTGGAACCACCTCCAGGTCGGCTCTGCAGAGACCCTGCCCTCCATCCCAGCTCCAGGTCAGCTCTGCAGAGACCCTGCCCTCCATCCCAGCTCCAGGTCAGCTCTGCAGAGACCCTGCCCCTCCATCCCAGCTCCAGGTCAGCTCTGCAGAGACCCTGCCCTCCATCCCAGCTCCAGGTCAGCTCTGCAGAGACCCTGCCCTCCATCCCAGCTCCAGGTCAGCTCTGCAGAGACCCTGCCCCTCCATCCCAGCTCCCCCCCACGGTAAGCCCACAGGGGGTGGGGGGTGCCTTCACGCTGATGACAGACATAGGTGTGAGGTATGATCGGGACTGTATCCTAAAATTCAGGTCCGCTTCCCGTTTAGTAGGCCTTTCTCCTCTCACTGTCTCCCTAGAAGCCGCTGCTCTCGGTTAGCAGATTCACCTGCCCTCTGACCACCAGCACATGCACCGAGCCTTCCGCCTTTCCTCCAGATGCCCCCCCCTTCCGACAGTATGGGGGTTTGAACTCGGGGCCTTACTCTTGGCCGTGCGTCCCAGCCCTTACCCTACCCTTACTTGTTTGTTTGTTTCTTTCGCTGAAGTCTGGGTTTTTGTTTTTTGTTTCAGCTAGAGTCTCATGCATCTTTGCCCAAGCGGGCCTGAGATGTGGATCTCTCTGTCTCCACCCCCAATGTAGGTGTGAGCCAAGACGCCTGGCTGGTTTGTGGAGACGCCATTTTCATAACTTTCTTTTTCCTAACCTTTCGCTGTGATCTCCCACGTCTACCTGGAAAGTAGCTGGGCTTATAGGGATGAGCCACCACACCCAGCGGTAGGAGATTATGTCTGAGCTCTACTCCATGTCCATCTCTTCAACAAGGACGTGTTGAACATGGATTTGATGCTGGATTCCATCCTACTTACAGGAAGTGTAGCAGGGTATAAAAATCCCCTCCATGTTAGCGTGTTGGGGGAGAGCTAGGTAAATTAATCGGGACACTGTGGTACATGTTGTGAAGTATTCATGGGGAGCACCAAGCAGGACACTGGAGAGGAGGGCGTCCGAGGGAGATGAGCAGCTTTAAACCTATGTGTTCAAGGAAAACCTCAGTGACCTGATCATACCCAAACAGAACCTTCTAGAAGGCTGCGCCCCTCCCCCCCAGTCACACTATTCCAGATGGAAGGAAGAACAAGCAGGCGCAGGGGCACAGAGTGAATCCTCGGGCAGCTTTATGAAAGACGAAGGGAAGAGTGGGTTGACAAAGCCAGCGAGGCAGGGAGACCAAGCCCTTTAGACTTTAACTGAGTGAGACACAAAGGGCCCCATCTCCATTTATTCACTTGTTTGTTTGCCGGTCCTGGGACTTGAACTCAGGGCCTGGGCACTGTCCCTGAACTCCTTTCGCTCAAGGCTGGCGCCCTACCACGTTGAGCCACAGCACCATTTCTGGTTTTCTGGTGGCTCATGGGAGATCAGGGTCTCAAGGGCTTTCCTGCCCCGGGCTGTCTTTGAACCGGGAGAGGATGACAGTCATGAGCTACGAGCACTGGGCAGGCATTGTAACTTGAAAGGAACTCTGCGCATGCTGACTTGGGGTAGGCTGTTGAGAACGAGGAGGGAGGGATAGGGACAAATCGTCCAGGGAAGTGACTGGCCCCAAGCAAAAGCAAGCGCCGAGAGTTGGGATCCGTACTTGCTAGCTTCTCCAGCTAGTGCTGAAAGGACTTTTGCAAGTTTCATGAGTGGAAGGACAGAACTAGGCATAATGGATACTATTCCTCCACCTGCGAAGGTTCATTTCGCAGCATTTCAAAGGCCAAATGAAAGTATTACAATCATACAGTTGTACCATTGCTCACAAGAGAATGAACTTCCCGCAGTCAGCTAGACGGCTCTCCTACTTTTAGTCCTAGTCATGTGTCTGTTTATTTCCTGATTACTCAGCTTTCAGAAGGTCAAGGTGATGCTCTTGTGAGGGAAGTGATAGAGATGGTTCTCATTTATTGTTGGGAACGCAATCCAGAACTGTGTTTAACCAAGGAGATCAGAATGTGATCTAGAGCTACTCATGACCATGTGGACGTTTCCTAGAGAGGTTAGACATTTTACATCCTTCTGAGCAGTTTATTTACCTTCTATCATGCAATAAAGCATTTAAAATTCTCTTCCAATCTATGAATTCTTACCTTCTTACCAAATGTTCAATTTCTTCCCATACCATCTCTGAATCAACATGAATGAAACGTACATACTCCTTCTGCTTAACTTTAAAACACATGTGGACTTCTTTCTCAGAGACAGAATGATATTTAAAAGTAAATGAAGGGCTGGGAAGGTGGCTCCGTGGTAGAGCGCTTGCCTTACATGCATGAAGCCCTGGGTTCGATTCCTCAGCACCACACAAGCAGAAAAAGGCAGAAGTGGTGCTGTGGCTCAAGTGATAGAGTGTTAGCCTTGAGCTGAAGAGCTGAGGGACAGCGCCCAGGCCCTGAATTCAGACCCACAACTGACAAAAAGAAAAAAAAAAGTAAATGAAGCTAAGAGCCAGTGGTTCATGCCTGTAATCCTAGCTACTCAGGAGGCTGAGATTCTGAGGATCACGGTTCAAAGCCAGCCTGGGCAGGAAAGTCCATGAGTCCCTCATCTCCAACAAACCACCAGAAAACCAGAAGTGTGCTGTGGCTCAAGTGGTAGAGCTCTACTCTTGAGCAAAAGAGCTCACAGACAGCACCCAGGCCCGGAGTTCAAACCCCACAATTGACATAAAAGGGAAAAAAAGTAAAAGAACATAAAGTCATGATACATTGTGTTAATTAAGTAAATAGAAAGGTTGTTCTGAGACCAGACAACAGGGTGATGATTGTGCTATGTGTGAAAACTCATCAGATCAGGGGCAGGACACTCGGAAACCAGTTCAGGTCCTGTTCGTGCTGTTGAGCATGAGCCTTTGATTAAGTCTCTGCATAAATGACTCTGACTCTTAAAATGCAGGTGTACCTGGGAACCAGTGCATCATACCTATAATCCTGGGTACCCTGGAGGCTGAGATCCAAGAATCACAGTTCAAAGCCAGCCACGGCAAGAAAGCCTATGAGACTCTTTCTTCAACCACTAAAAAGTTACAAGGGAGGTGTGGTTCAAGTGGTAGATGGACTCCCTTGAATAGAAAAAAAAAAAAAGCAAGAGCAGGAGGTCCAGGGTTTAAGCCCTGTTAAGAGCAGAAAACAAACAAAAGCACCAAAACAACAGCGTAAACGCAGATGTAGGGCCAAACGATCCAATCCAGGACACTTGACATACCCAAGTAAAGAGGTTTAGAGAAATGAATGTGATTGTAATTGAGCTTGGAGAATTTTCACATTTAATAACAGAAGCAGAAGGAAGAAAACCAGGGAAATACCAGAGGTGCTGGAGAAAGTTCTAGAAAAAGGGTTGACAGTTAGATTCTAAGGAAATGTGAGCAGGTAAGAGTTCAAGCTGGGCACTGTAATCCTAGCCACTCAGGAGGCCGAGATCTGAGATTCAGTGTGGAATCAACCCAGAGAAACAAACCTAAGCAAACTCTTCTCTCTAATTAGCCAGCAAAAAGCTGGATGTAAAGCTGTGGCTCAACTGGTAGAGTTCCAGCATTGGGTGTAAAAGCTAAGCAAGAAGACCCCAAGGTCCTGAGTTCAATCCCAGGTAACCAGCATAAGCAAACAAACAATCAAATCAGTGACACATTTTGGGATTGCTGACACAGAAGTGACTGCTGACGTTGAGAATCTCACCTAGATTTGTGTGTGTGGAAGGAGCTGGTGGTTCAAAGTTTACCAGAGGCCAACATGACAACTGAATTCACAAACCACCACCACAAAAATAAGCTACATTTAGCTTAAACTTCATGCGAGTCACAACCCCTTTGTCACAACAACTTCAATGGTTGTTGCTGCTGTTGTTGTTGTTGTTTTGTCTGTTGTAGGGCCTGAACTCTGGGTCTGGGCACAGTCCCTCAGTTCTTCAGCTCAAGGCTGGCACTCTACCACTTGAGCCACAGCGCCACTTCCAGCTTTTTCTGCTTAGGTGGTGCTGAGGAATCGAACCCAGGGCCTCATGCATGCAAGGCAAGCGCTCTACCACTGAGCCACCTGCCCAGCCCCGCTTTCTCTGATAGAGAAAGGCTGGCCATGTAGGAACTGTGGAAGTTTTTGGCCATCTCCCTTTCTGTGGCTTGCTGGAGTAGATCAGACTGTAGGACCGCTGGGTTCTCTGTTCTAGGCCAAAGGAAAGAGACCAAGTAGCTGGTCCTAGAGCCTAAATCCTTTGTCTGGTCCTTCTTAAGGATGACTTGCGTACAGTGTAGGCCATGGTGGTCTATATCCTCATCGATGGGGAGACAAGAGGCTGGTGCTCCCCCCCGCCCCACCCCGAGAAAGTCAGTACAATGGTAACCTTGCCTCCTTTGATCTCTTTTCAGATTGCCAGACAGCAGCAACAACTTCTGCAGCAGCAACACAAAATCAATTTGCTCCAGCAACAGATTCAGGTCAGAAACCCTCCTTCCGAGACCCTTCCAGCCCCTGCACACAACAGGTTGACTCATGATTTTAATCTGCTTCTCACTAAAACATGACCTAACTCCATTTTTGCATCCTGATGTGACCTGAACAAAACTGACCTCCAACCTGAACAATTCTTTCGGGGCCCCACTCATGAACTGTGTCCTTGGGTGCTGGGTGAACTTTACATATGGCTGCACTCCGGGCCAGGTCTGCCAGTGGTGGGGGTTCAGTCAAAGTGTGCAGCCAAGAACTTGAACCGCATTTGAGGAGAAATTACTGTAGAGAAATGATTCTTTTCCTCTAGGCGTTCATGTTGAAAAATATGTCTGTAAATGTTTTTATTAGGGTGGGTTGGAGTACCCAAACAGAAGTACAGGGGCAGAAAGAACTCTGTGTGTGTGTGTGTGTGTGTGTGTGTGTGTGCGCGCGCGCGCGTGCACGCACACGAGTGATTTTGTGTGTGTGTGTATGGGGATTCTGGAGCTTGAACTCTGGGTATAGGTACTGTCCCTGAGCGTGTGTGTGTGTGGGGGGGGGGATTCTGGAGCTTGAACTCAGGGCGTAGATACTGTCCCTGAGCTGCTTTTGCTCAACGTTTGCACTCTACCACTTGAACTGCAGCTCCACTTCCAGTTTGTTTGAAGTTTAATTGAAGCTTAGTCTCGTGGACTTTTCCTATCCACGGTTGGCTTCGAACCACAATCCTGAGATCTTAGCTTCCTGAGTAGTTAGGATTATA
The DNA here is from genome assembly GCF_000151885.1 of Dipodomys ordii. Classification (NCBI taxonomy): domain Eukaryota; kingdom Metazoa; phylum Chordata; class Mammalia; order Rodentia; family Heteromyidae; genus Dipodomys; species Dipodomys ordii. The sequence continues at coordinate 4,327,083 of NW_012267297.1, read as the reverse complement.
GGAGTGAACCACTGGCACCTGGCTTGAAAAACAAAACAAAACAAAACATTTTTTAAACTCTAAGTCCAAGAGACATGAATGAAAGTAGCTAACTAAGGCAATGGAACATCGTTGCGAAGTTCTAACCCAAAGCCTGTCATTCACTTAGCTGTAATTATGTAATTGCAAACTATACAGAGTACTTTTTGATTGTTGGTACCTGGGCTCGAATCTGGGCTTGGAGCTCACGTGGCTTGCGTATAGCTAAGCAGTCTATGATTTAAAACTCTTCCCTCATTTCCATGTTGCTGGTTTAGACCAAAGCACACATCCTCATTCTCAGTAACAGGTGCTTTGTGTCGAAACTGTTTTAAAATAATTCCAGCCATCAAGTGTTGAAATTATGGCAGCCTCTCACCGTCAGTGACAAGTACAATTCAGTGAAGGAACAAGAGTCTCAAACTTTCATGATTTCCAGGAGACAAAAGCAAGCTCTGTTGTTTAATAGAAGTTACACACACACAAAAATTCTGAAATCCTGTAAGTATGGGTAGAGTTCAGTAAATGGTTTATTTGATCCACTAGTTAGATGAGTCAACACACTGCTTTCTTTGGAGAATTATTCCACAACTGTAAACATTAGGCTCCCTAGTGGATTTTAAGGAGAAATCGTTTTCTTGCTGCAGAGAATGGAACATTCTCATCTCTTTGTCACAGCATTTTTGAGGTGAAAAATACTTTAGAAAAAAAGAAAAAGTGTTCCTTTTCCCAGACCTACTCTAGAAAGCTGAGATCTGAGAACCACCATTGATAGCCAGCTTGGGAAAGAAAGCCTCAATGATTCATTAGAAAGCCGGAAGTGGAGCTGCAACTCTGGGAACAGCACCTAGGCCCCGAGTTCAAGCCCCGTGACCAGGCCCAGATGTACATAAATGAATAATTAAAAATTTAAAAAGTAATCCTTCCTAGGAACGGTATGACTATAGGAAACCATAGTTTTCCATGGAACTAATACCTTGACCCCAAATCATACCAGTGGTTCACAGATACAAGCAGGATTCAAAGGCAAAGTTTTCTCACTGTTTATAAAAAAAATTGTTAGGATGAGAGTTGTAACAGCTTAGAATTTCTGTTTGACAACCATGTGGAGGTGTGGTCTCCACTCATTTACGGAGTTAAACAAAACATGGCCCCCTACGGGAAGGAACATCACACTGAAAATGGTGTATCACCCATGTCGAATGCCATGCATGTTGAATGCCATACATGTTTTGTATCATACATTTTGGGGGCAGTCTTATAATCATTTAATGTTCGTGAAAGGCATAATGTATTTGAGTTATTTACTCTGCTTAGAGGTGGTTAACACAATTATGGTGAGCATAATGGACCAGTGTGTGTAAAAACCTGACATGTGAAGTGTGGTAAGAACAGACTCATTTTCTCGCATAAATCCTATCGCATTTCTTTTTAAAATGCTTTCCCTGCCCTTTTGTAACTTTCCCTCATTTCTTCTTCTCCCTTGCAAATATGGGACAAGGAGGGAGAAGAAGACCAGGGCCTTCTAGGTTTAGAAAGTCAAATCTAGAACGTGTAATCTTTTGATGGTATTGGGGTTTGAACTCAGGACCTTGCGCTTGTGAATAAATAGGTGCTCTACTACTCCAGCCATGCCTTCAGCTGCTTTTACTTTTGCTGTTTTTCCATTAGTTTCCCTCCCCAACACCCCGGACTTCTATTTATGTTTCCCAGGTAGCTGGGATGAAAGGGACATGCTACCATGCTTGGTTTTTTTAACTGGTTGAGATGGTGTCTCTTGAGTTATTCCTGTCCCACAGGCTTGTCTCCAACCATAATCCTCTTGATCTCTGCCTCCTGAGTAGCTAGGATTCCGAGCATGAGTTATCCTACCCATCTTCATTATACTTTTTGTTTTAAGAAAAAAAGAATGTACAACCAAATCCCTACAGAAAAATGTCCCATAGATTACATTCTGTTGGCTATTTGAAAATACTTGGGCTGTATTCTGAGGTATTTCTACTTAAAAAAAATTACACAATTACGCAGTCTAAACGCCTTGTAGAAATAAATATATTAGCTTACATCATTTATTATGACTCTATTTCCTTCGCTATTTTATACTAGTGTGAGTTGCTCAGACCTCAGAAAACAGACCAGTGCGAATTCTGTGTTGACGGAACTTTGAACGACAGCGTTAGATACTCCAGCGTTAAACGGTCTCATAATTGTTTTCATTATAACTATAAATGACTTGAACTTGATCTTACGTATCAGGCAAAACAAATAACACCTTTACCTGGATTAGACAGGTCTGCCCTGTGGGTTCTCCTTGACTCATCAAGAACTAGAAAAGGATAATTGTCACACACGAGTTGATATGTTATGTGGCAGGAAGGATATTTCTTACTCCTTTTAGTGGGATCCCTCTAAAGGAGAACAGGTTTCGATGTCTTCCCTTCCATTGGAAAGAACATACTTAAAAATGTACAATCAGTCTCGGCGCATTTTTATCTGTATGCAGCCAAGCTGATCTCCTAGAATCTATAAACCAGGTTCTTTAAAATTTCTCTTGACCTGTTCATTCTAATTCTACCTTCTCAACTCTCAACCTGGATAGGAAAGGGTAGCTTGCTTGAACTTTTGAGCAGTTTATTCAGAGAAAAATGCCATGAGATTCTACATGTGAATTAATTTCATTAAATTACTGAGGAGGAGTTCCTTATGAACTGTATTTTTTTCTTAAAAAAAAAAAGTAACCTTAGCTCTAAAAACAGTGTCATTCCAATTGGAATGAAAATTTAGTCGGCATCTTTTCCCTCTTAGAGATTTTATGGCGTTATACCATTTTCTGCCAGCTGATTCACACAACTCATTAGCATGAGAAGTTTTATTAAAGTTTTCTGTTATTCTTTGCAGTACCACAATTTAGTTCTCCGTACAAATAAAATCATGTTAGCATCCCAGAAATATTCTTCTTTCCTCAACAATGTCCAATTTTCTTTATGAGACTTGAGGAGCACCCACAGATTTCCTGTTCTACTATTGTATGCAGTATTTCCTTCTAACGTGTCTGCTTAATAGCCTTAAATGACAGTACGTGTTTTATTTTCATTTGCTGTTTATTTCCTTATTTATTTATGTTCCTACTCGGGTTTAAACTCAAAGCCTTGACTGTTGCTTAGTGTTTGGGCGCATGGCTAGCGCTCTACCACTTGGGCCACAGGTCCACTTTGCTCCTTGTTTTTGGCTAGTCAGCTGGAAATAAGAGTCTTGTAGATTTGTCTATCAGGGCCAGCTTCAAAGTGAGCTTGTCAGATCTCAGCCTCGGGAGTAGCTGGGATTACAGTTGTAAGCCGCCAGTGTCTGACTCTAGCTAACTTTTTCCCATTATTACATGGAACTTGTACAGATGTCAGAAAACCTTTCAAGACCTTCTCTCTTTCCAGATCAATGTGGTTCTTAATGGGGAAAGGGAAGGACCCGTTCTTTCTCTTACTCCACTGACTCCACAGTTTAACCACTTTATTTCCCAGTTTCCTTTGTTTTTCATAAACTGTATTGTTATTATGAAGGTGTGGTGGGAGAGGGCTTACCATTTCACAAGTCATCTCTTTGGACACGTGACCTCTTCCTTCACGTTTCCCCAGTTCACCCCTCCTATCCCTGTCCACAAGTTTCACAGTTCATTTCCCCCACACTGAGTGCCACATTTGCCTTGGTTCACCCTTCCTCCCGGCTTTTCTGTGCTCCTTCCTTTCCTCCCCTCAATAGACAGCACAAACAACAACAGCAGCAAAAACACCACCACCACCACCACCACCAGCACCACCACCACCACCACCACCACCACCCACCACCACCACCACCACCAAAAACCTTGTTTCTATTTCCTGGAATTTGTTTTGAAAAATAGCAGTTGAAGCATTTGTTTTTACAGTAAGTCATGTTGGTGGTGAGTTGGTTTGCATTTCAAATCATGAACCAGGACTCGAGGTTCATCTTGGCTCACTGTTAGGAAGCCCTTTCTGAGTAACTGAAGAATGATCTCTCAGCCTTCACGGTGACCCCACGTGGAGTATTTCCTGGGGCCCAAGTTCTTCTTATTTTTGGAGCTTCCAAGGAGACGAGAGTTTCCATAGTTTTAGGTGTGTGTGTGTGTGTGTGTGTGTGTGTGTGTGTGTGTGTTATAACCGTATCACACACATGTTTTTTACCCTATGTTCTTTACCCTTCTGCTGGATAAACTTTTAAGATTTTGGGCACCTGCAGAGAGAGTGAGTCCTGAAATGCGTGGTGTCCCATCAGACATCCGCGCAGGCAAAGTTCAGACACTTTCCTCCACTCTGTTTCCCATGATGCTCTCTCACTGGGCTGTCCACGCTTGAACTTTCCTGAGAGATTTCCAAAAAGTGTATGTCAGTGTCCCCTCTGCCCAGCCTCTCCAAATCCTGCACATCGTATTGACCGGAGGGAGAGTCCTTGGTAGTTAATAACCACTGTTATTGTGTCTGACTCAGAAGGTGAGCACATGTCGGCTGAGTCATCGCTTTGGGTCACTGCTTCAGTCTGGGGTTCTGAGCAGAACAAAGGAAACATTTGTATTCCTTGTTCTCTTCACCAGGCAGAGTGCAATCCTAGTATGCTCTGGGAAAGAATTTCATCCTGAAGATATAATAGCGCATTCTATCTGACTTAGTGAAATGACATTTCAGTTATATTTGTGTGTGTGTGTGTGTGTGTGTGTGTGTGTGTGTGTGTGTGTGCGCGTGTGTTTTAAGATGGAGAGCAGTGGTATAGAATTAGATGTAACCAAATGCAGTCTTCACACCTTCATCGCTTATTTGCTGTGTGATCTGGGAAAAATTTCTCACCTCCTCTGAGTTTACTACTCTCTTTCGTTATGTGGGAATTGTAACTCAGAACTCATGTCTGGTTACTTTAATTACTAAATGAACTGGAGCTGGACATTTTAGACAGCAGGTGACATTAATGAATTTTGATTCAGTCATTACAGATGAATTGTTTTTCCTTCTGCATTTCCAATGATGGACAATTGAATGAGTATTTCCAGCCAGAAAAGGATTTCTAGGAATATGCACACAGACACACATGCACATGTATGCACACATGTCTGTACACATATTCGTACACATAAAATCAGCATATAAAAATCACTCAAAACTGAGGTTGGTATTCCAAATTTGTACTATTCTACAACAACATGGAGCTTAATGATTTCTTTTATTAAATCCATCTCTCATTTTTACATTTCTAAACAGACGCGGTCAGGTTAGCAGTTTTTCCCAGAGTCACTAACTTGTTACTTATGCAAAAGTGGCTGCATTCCATGTATCCTAAATTTTGACCCAGTTTAATTTTATTTCACCAACAGTCTACCATTTAAGGCTGAACAATCCAAAATTTTCAAAATGAGTCTTCTTTCCCTGAGAACGAATTCTTCCAAAGTAAATAATAATAATAACAATAAGTAAATGAAACAAATCCAAGTTGACTTTTGTACACTTGAAGGATAAAGTTGCAATATGTGTTCCACCAATGTGTGTTAAAAAGGTTTGTTTCATTTTATTGGAGCCCAAGTTCTCCGAGATCAGTAGACTTTGGGTAATTCTTGGTAAAATTAGCATGCAGAAAGAAATCCGTTGAGATATATTGTATTGAAAGCATAAAGAACGTGAAAGGTGAAAAAAAAATAGTACCTGCCTGACCTGCTGATTTATGATTTCTGTCTCCAAGAGGGGTAAGTTGGAAGCATTTTAACCTTCCTCCCGCTCACCACCACGCCTCCCAGAGCACACACGGGAGCATAAAGAACTTACAAGGTAACCAGGTCTCTTTTGGAGCCTAGAAATGCCAGAAATAAATACCAGGCAATTAAGGTAGCAGTTCAGCCCGAGGAGCATTCTTAACTCCTTAAGCTCCAGTGAGTGTAATAAAACACAAAACAACTGGACACAGGATGTTTCTCCACGTCCAGAGAGATGATTAGAAGAGGCAGTAGCGTGAGAGCATTCGCTGTGAAGTCAGATTTTCCCCCTTCAACTTTCCGGAAGCAAGAATGTCCACGTGAGAAGACAGGTGGGCCTTGGTCCTGAAGAAGGAAAGTAAAGGACTGTAATTTCTTCACCCCCCCCCCATTGTGTAGAATGGACGCTGGGCCGTTTCAAGCATTCCCCTTCAATAGGTCTCCCGATGACAATGACAGAGTTCAGTCATTCCTATTTCCATCTTCTTTCTCTGCCTACAAACGCCTATCCCTCTAGCCAGAGCTACAGACAGCTTGAGGTGCCTCCATGGTCTTCATTTCCACACTGTAACAACATGCTACAAGGCTTGTAAAAGCGCCTGGAAGAAATGAGCCTAGTCCTTCACATGGTGCTCAGCCCTGTGTCTCAGAAGACGTCATGTTGAATGGAATCCATTACTTTCTGTTTGTTCAGCATTCACATTTCTATCTGGCGGCTCATGCCTGAAACGTTACCTAGTCAGGAGGCTGAGATCTGAGGATCGCAGTTCAAAGCCAACCCCCAGCAAGAAAAGCGTGTGAGACTCTGATCTCCAATGAAGCACCAGAAAACCAGAAGTGGAGCTGTGGCTCAAGTGGTAGAGCCAAAGAGTTGAAGAGGTAAAGCTCTGAGAAAGCGCTCAGACTCCAGACCAGCAAGAAAAAAAGAGTCGATAGATAGGTAAGTAGATAGAAAGACAGACAGACAACAGATAGAATTACAAAATTTTATAGGTAGATGGGTAGGTGGGTAGATAGATAGATAGATAGATAGATAGATAGATAGATAGATAGATAGATAGATAGATAGATAGATGTAAAAATTTTATATATTAACCCGGAAGTATAACGATGTTCTTAGGTCACTTCCTGCCACTCTAACATCCTCTCCTATTCCCGCCCCCATGCTACGGTTATATGTCCTTTAAGTCTCTTCGTTTGCTTGCCTAGAGTGTGGGTCTTGACACCCGGTTTGGCATCTCCATTTCCTCACTCCACCTGCCAATTCTCCTCCTCTCCCCACCTACCTGTAACAGACACAAACCAAGACGTGTCCTTTACCTGCCAGAAGTCTCGAACATTGAGAGTCAGTGGCCAAGTGTTTACAATTCAAACAGAAGTGTGTGTGTGTGTGTGTGTGTGTTTGTGTGTCTGTGTGTCTGTGTGTGTCTGTGTGTGTCTGTGTCTGTGTCTGTGTCCTGGGTAGTCCAGTAGGCGGTTGACATTTGCCTTCTGAGGAGAGTTTTGTGATTTCCTAGGATTTCTGATTGCCTTTCTTTTCTGTTGGTTCATTTCTATTCTCTGCTCTTATTACTGGTCTTAAAACTGACCGGAACAAATCAGCCTCTAAGTTCTGGCTTCCCTATTAGCTGCTTCCTGGCCATTCTCTTGGGGTTTTTCTTGGGAGGGGGGTTATTTGGTGGATTTATTAAACAATGATAATTAATAAAGAGAATTCTTTTGGCAGTCGTACAGTTTGATCCATTTGCATTTGCTAGCTAGTCACTTTACCACTCAAACCACATCACCACACCGTTTGGCTTTAATTAATTAACTAATTACCACGCTTTGGTCTAGAGCCTCAATTTTATACCTGGGCAAGTCTGGACTAAGATCTGCCTATGTACACTTCCTGCACATCTGGGTTGATAGGTGTCTGCCGTCCTACCAGTCCTTGATTGGTTGAGATGAGGTCTCACTGGGACTAGCCTCGAGCTTTGCGCCTCCAGATCTCCATCCCCAACCCCCTACTGTCATAGTCACCATGCCTGGCTGAGAATTATAACTATAACTTGGACGATGAATGCCCAAACTGAAAACCCCAAACCCACAGAGCCCTTAAGTTGAAGTGAAGCTGGGAAGTGTTGAAGAGTTACGATCCTGATTTTTGAAATGCATCCTGACTTGTCTAAAAAAAAAAAAAAAGAATGTGGGAGATGTATTTCATGGGAGGAAATTCTTTTCCTGTCAACCTTTTTTTTTATGCCAAATCAGAGCGAAACTTCCTGATTCTTCTTTCTCTGTTGTCCCGTGTCTATGCTATTTTTGTTTGTCAGACTTTCTCTGTACAATTTCTGCACAGAATTCTAATGCAGTGCAGACCACGTAAACAATCGTTTAGTCTCTATTTAGTGTTGCTGTGTTCTAGAAGAAAGTTCTGTTTTGTGAGCTGTGCTTCCAAACCCACTGACCTGCTGCGCTTTATACCCAAGAAAGCTTAATAAAAAAATGTGTTGTTATCACGACAAAGGTGACCTGCAGAGGGGTGACAGTTCCACCGTCGGGTCATGAGCGCATTTCTGTTGGGACTGCGACCCCCTTCCCTCAGTCTCTCCCAGAGCCCCCTTCCCCTCCCCTTTCACCCGTGGTAGAGTTCATTCTCCACATGGTACCCAGGGAGGACCACGGCTGTATTTTGCTATTGTTCTTTTTCACACGTTTTCAACACAGCCTTTCTAGAGTCACTGAGAATGGCCCAGAGCAGTTTTCTCACAACTTCCCAACCTTTGTCGCCAAGTTGTGACCTGTTCACAGAAGTGCTCACTGGCTCTGGGACTCTGCACCCCACATCCTGTCAATCCACAGAATGAAGTACAGGAGGTCGGGAATCCACCCAGACTTAGGTAAAATCCTGGGAACCAGACTCTTAGAAGCAGGAAACAGAACCAACCAAAAGCCACTCAACAAACCACACCAAGGGGTTTGGAGACTTTATACCGGAAGTCAGTGTCGGCCTAAAAGAGATAACCAAAAGTTGGTGTACACAAAGTCTCCGTAAGCAATTTCTACTTCCTGTTGTAGCTAGAGAAAGCTATCAAATGTGTAGAACATGAGACATCAGCGAAATAAACAGACCTTCGACAGGAAGAGAGCAAAGGATTCTGGGAATGAGCATAGTACCCTCACCTTTCTTTGTGTTATTGTCAAGGTGATGTACAGAGAGGTCACAGTTACATAGGCAAGGTCATAAGGACATTCCTTGTCCACCTGGTTACCCCCTCCCTCATTTTTCCCCTATTCCCCTTCCCCTCCACCCCCAAGTTTACAGATCATTTCTGACCTGTTGTCTTGTGAATATCACTGTTGCCTTGGTTCCCCCTTGTCCTTTATCCCACCAACCTGCTGTTCCCCTTCCCTTCCCTAATCCAAATAAAGGTACATACAATACCAGGGCACCGAAATCAAATACAACAGGGGCTATACCATAGCGGGAAGAACACACAAAAGAAACAAAAAAAAATCACACAGTACATTAAAAACCACAACAGCAAGAAAAACCTCTTGTGTCCATGTCTTGAAGTTCATTTCACTTAGCATCAACTTGTATGGTCGTATGAACACAGCTATTGAGCTAGTCTGTTCATCTGCTAAGATTATCCCAGCTGCATCTATTCATCTGCTAAGATTATCCTAGATGTATACTAAATACTGCAAATGGGGGAAGCCATGGGACCTGTTTTCTTTGGGTCTGGTTTACTTCACCTAGTATGAGTTTGGTCCAAGTCTTTCCATTTCCTTACAAAGGTGGAGCATATACATATATATTAATTAATATGTATATTATATATATATATATATATATATGCAGTGGAATTCTGTGCTTCCATCAAGAAGAATGACACTGCCCCTCACTCACTCCAGGCATTCTCGACACTCGATAAATCTGCTTAATTCCCTAACCAGAAGATGACTGCTTCTCTTCCCAGCTTTCACCTGGAAACTTCCCTGTAACATAAAGACAATGAGAAACTCACTGGCTCTGTGTGTGTGTGTGTGTGTGTGTGTGTGTGTGTGTGTGTGTGGTGGGTCAGGAAGGGATTTTTTTATTTTTATTTTTCCAGAAAAAGAAAAGCAAATGAGTTGAATAAGATGGGAAGAAAAAAAAAATAAGGCACTAAAGAACAAAAAAATAAGGCACTAAAACAACTTTCATAATACTGGATCATCTATAGTTTTTGTATCTGTTAAAGGAAAAGGAATAAAAGGAATTCCTTTTTCCACAGTGAATGTTGTAGAAAATGGTAAATTCTCAGTGTTTTACTTACCTCAGTGGCACTGAATAAAGACAGTCCTGAGGGCTTGAACTCAGGGCCTGGGCGCTGTCCCTGAGCTTCTTTGGCTCAAGGCTACCGCTCTACCACTTGAGCCACGGCATCACTTCTGGCTTTTTTCTGAGTACTTTATTGGAGATAAAAGTCTCACACACTTCCCCACCTGGGCTGTGATCCTCAGATCTCAGCCTCCTGAGTAGCTGGGACAACAGACAGATGTGAGACACTGGGGTCCTGCTCTACTTCTTTGTTTTGTGTTTTTTGGGGGATTTTTGGGGGAAGTGTTTCTCAGTGGAATAGCTAATCCCTCTTCTCCTCGGTCTCACTGTGTGGGTGTCCTGCCCAGCCAGAAGATGGCTGAGTGGTTCAAAGGCTCTTTGCCTGACTTTTTCTTTTTCTTTTTTCACCTGGGCTTGCTTCCTGAGATCATTTAGCTGAGTGGCTTTGTGTTCTGTTCTGAGCATAATACCCCTCAATTTGCCTCACCAACTTACATCTCTTTCCCTCTTTCAGAGGAAAGCCCGCGTGTCTGCCTGGCCTATTTAAATGAGCCCCTCCAGGACAAAATAGCGAAATTTACATTCCTAATCTTACATTTTTTAAAAACTCTTTCCTCTATCTTCTTCAAGTGCCTTCTTTCTTAGCCCCTTCCTGGCTGTATAGAACACCATCTGCCATGAGGTGTTGCCAAATAACCTTCGGTTATTGTATCTCATGTCACAATCAATCCGTCAACACAGGCTCAGGCACCCGGATTGACCAGATGAGCTGTGCATAGTGCACAAGTCTATAATCCTAGCTACTTGGGAGGTCGAGATTATGGGATTGCTGTACATAACTAGAATAGCATAAAAGCTGAAGAGACTCCATCTCAATACATAGCCGGGTGCAGTAGCACGCTGCAGACATCCCCAGGAATGCAGCAAAGCATATGAATGTCCAGAACGAGTCTGGACCTAACTCGAGTCTGCCTCAAAAGTAACAAGTGCACAAAGACACAAGACACGTGGATCAAGAAGTTAATCTTCCTGCCCCACCAGCAGAAGACCCTGATTTCAATTCCCAACACTGCCAAAACAGAATTTTATTAGACAAAAAAAAACAACCCAAAACAAAAAACCCCAAGTAGCCACGTGCTAGTGGTTCACACCTGTAATCCCAGCTACTCAACAGCTGAGAACTGAGAGTCCAGATTCAAAGCCAGCACGGGCAGGAAAGTCCATGAGACTCTAATCTCCAGTGAACCACCAGAAAACCGCCAATAGTGCTGTGGCTCAAGTGGTAGAGTGCTCGTCTTGAGAGAAAAAGCTCAGGGACAGCACCAGGTCCTGAGTTCAAGCCCCATGGCTGACAAAAAAAAAAAAAGAAACAAAAAGAAAAAAGAAAGGAGAAGAGGTATCACGCTACTGTTCAGCATCGTGTCCATCTGTTGATCACATGTTTATATAGCTATCTATTGGCTATAGAGGGTTGTGTATCCATACGCACACTCAAATCGCTATGTGTCATTTTTCAGCAGTTACTTTTCATTTCGCCTCTCTGTTTATTACCAAAACACACATTTAGTTTATTTTTTTCCTTTCCCCAGAAGGAGTTAGCTCTGAATACATTTTTCTATTCCCTTCCATTTCGATCTAGCTTTTCTTGACCCAGCCCGTAGCCTTGCAACTACTCTTGGGGTCTGACTCATCTGGTGTAACTTCTAGCTCTTTCCTTGCACTTTTTTACTTTATTTTCTCACTCCATTGGATCAGATGTCTCCATTGAATTAAAAAAACCCGATTGCCTGGGATTAGAGAAGAGGCATATTTGGTCGAGTGGTAGCCAATAAGGGAAGGAGTCGATGTGCTGAGTTCAAATCCCAGTATACAATACTAAAAAAAAAGTCGATCATCAATAATTTTGTTTTAATTTTAAAATTAAATTACTTGATAATCCCCCCAGAGGGTGACTCAGTGTTGAGGGAAAGAGAAACAGAGAAAGAGAGAGAGAGAGAGCAATTAAGGAAACACAATCAGGCTGGAACAGAGGTGTTCCACAGTGTTCAGATCACATATGCTGGCTGCCTTTTTCTGAGGGAGACTTTGTCACTAGAACCCATGTCATGCAGCCAGAAAGAAAAAAGAAAAAAAAGGGAAAAAAATAAAAAAGAAGAGGAGGGCTGGGGCTGCCAAAAAGTAAATCAAGAGATAACAATAAAATGTCTCTGTTGCCTGGTGGAGGTGTTTAGGATGTGTTTTCTTCATATCTTCACCCGCCCCTAATTGAGAATGCTTTAAAATTGAATGACTAGCAGTCAAAACGTGTTTGCTTCAAGCTGAGAAGAAAAATGCTGGTGTCTCCGCTTCCAAACTGATTGCGCTTTATACACATCTGACAGCCACAGACACTTTGAGTGACTGATAAGTGGGAAGCTTTTGCCACTTATGAAGGAATGCGGGCTGAAAAGAAAAGACCCGAGCGCGTGGAGAAGCTCTGGCATGTTCAAAATAACATCTTACATCAGTCAACCTCAGAAGCACCGAGAGACATTTTAAAAGGAAGTAATGTATATATCAGAACGGGGGCATATGCAGAGGGTACCTCTCACCAGGACAAAGCCCCGAAAGAAAATATCACCCTACCAGCAAATCACAGCAAAGGGGTGGAGGCACATGTTTGGAGGCTGAGGTCATAATTTGTTTTGTAATGAACCAGTAGTTCAATTAATGTCCGTGTGCTGGAGAAGACCTGTTTCTTTAGCTTGAAACAACCAAATTGAATATATATATATATATATATATATAATATATATATATACATATTATATATATAATTTTAAACCTGTTAACAGCTTTTTATTACTATTTATTTTTGAAAGGGTTGTTGTTGTTATTATCTATAAGTAGTTGTGCCCAGGGATTTCAATTCAGTGTGTGATGTATGAAGCTAATGCGTCTAATCAATCCATCTCACGCAGTGTAATGAATCTTGTTCAACGTCACCTCTTTTGTCTTTCTCCCCTCAACTGTCCCAACTCTATCCATCCCCTTGATTTTCCTAGTTCCTTTTTTTTTCTTTTGGCCAGTCCTCGGACTTGAACTCAGGGCCTGGGCGCTGTCCCTGAGCTGCTTTTGCTCAAGGCTGGCGCTCTACCACTTGAGCCACAGCTCCACTTCTGGCCTTTTCTGTGTCTGTGGTACTGAGGAATCGAACCCAGGGCCTCATGCATGCCAGGCGAGCACTCTACCACTGAGCCACCTGCCCAGGCCTAGTTCCCTTTTTTAAAATACATTCTTAACATTATTTTTATAAGCAGTTAACCTTTGACCCAATGCATCCCTCAAAGCCCTTGAATAATGAAAGCATAATGCCCTGGTCCTGACGGACATTTTTACCCAGAGGAAGAAACTGACCTCATGTTTCTTCTCTCCCCTTCCTGTCTACATATTTGATATTTAAAATGCATGTCTAAAATATCCTTCCATGCCTACTTGACGTGGCATGGTTATAGGATAAAAAGAAAAGGTAGAGCCTATGCTTTTACTTTAATTAAAAACAAATTTATCCTATTCTAAAGAAAGCATACTTGGATTCACGGAACTGTAAGATCTACAGAAGGGGAAATGCCCCAAAACAACCATGTTTTCTTCAATCATTATTTCCATCTACATACTATGTATTTGACCATCTGATCACTCATATTTCAGAAACCTTTTCTTTGGACACATATAAATGATTCTTCCTGTATAGTCTATAGACCCTTAAATAAGAAAAATGAAGTAAACCTCTTTTGTGAACACGATAATGTCCACTGAAATAGTAACAGCACAGGTACCTGTAGGTTCAGCTATTCAGGAGGCTGAGATCTGAGGATCGCAGTTCAAAGCTAGCCCAGGCAAGGAAGTCCATGAGACACTTACCTCCAAATAATCACAGAAAAGGCCAGCAGTGGCTGTGTGGCTCAAGTCCTGAGTTCAAACCCCAGGACTGACCAAAAAAAAAAGTATTGAATTAGATCATTTGAAGAATAAATAATAGAGAAAAATAGATTAAAAATAGAGATGTAGGCTAATTTTTTTCTTCTTCTGAAGGTAAAAAAGAAACCCACTCGGGTATGCCCAGGTAATTAGGTATAGGCTCTCTGGGCCTTGCATAATCTTAAGAAATAAATCAAGACCCAGCCAGGCATCTGAGGCTCCCACCTGCAATCCCACCTCCTCAGGAGGCTGAGATGTGAGGATCACAGTTCACAGCCAGCCCAGAGTGCGTGAGACTGATCTCCAATGAAGCACCAGAAAACTGGAAGTAGTGCAGTGGCTCAGGTGGTAGAGCGCCAGCCTTGAGCACACAGCGGTTCAGGGACAGTAGCCAGGCCCTGAGTTCAAGCCCCAGAACCTGCAAAAGAAATAAACAAGCAAACAAATAAAAATCAATCAATCAATCATAAAGAGCCTGGGGATCCACAAACACAAAATGAGCAGGAACTGTTGAGTGCCCATTTATCTTAGTTGTCTGGAATTTAAAACACATATTAAATCTCCTGCTTAAAGAAATTAGAATGATATTTGAATATTGGCACAAACATCACCGAGGACGTCTTGGAGGAGTTCAGATATTTAAAACTGTGATTCATTATAATTATCTGTAGTATATTTTGGAAGCCTTTTTTTTTTGGACACAACCGCGTGTAAATCATTTCATTTTTCAAAATGACCTTGAAGTAGTTGATTTCCTAACAACATATATTTGTTCCCTTTCTGATGTTCTCTCTTTTCCTTTTAGAAATGATTGTTAGTGACCTTAGATCTTGATCTGAATGTGTTCTTCTTAGGAACAGCGTGGCTAATGTCGTAACATTGGAATGAGACAATTATTCAAATAAAGAAAGGAAAGCACAGTGTCCTGGTATAAAAGTAGTATCTGACCCGCTTTCAAGGAAAATGTTCTTTTGGAAAACAGTAGTTGAGGCTCTTGTAAAGGACATGGATGGGCCGGGTGCCAGTAGCTCGCAGCTGCAGTCCCAGCTACTCAGGAGGCTGAGACCTGAGGGTCGTGATTCAAAGTCAGCCCAGGCAGGAAAGTCTGTGAGACTGTTATCTCCAATCCAGGAACCCGGAAGTGGTGCTGTGGCTCAAGTGGTAGAGCACTCGCCTTGAGCTGAAGAGCTGAGGGACAGCACCCAGGCCCTGAGTTCAGGCCCCATGACCGACAAAAGAAAAAAAAAAAGATAGGTAGAGGGATGGATGGATGGACAGGTAGAGATAGGTAGATAGAATCTTTGCTTCTGAAAATAATCTTACTATGCAAATGATTTTTTTTTTTACCTCTGAGAAAACAGGAAAATGAGACATTTCTCTAAAATCTCTATGCCTTGAGACACTGGATACAAGCTCTTTGGTGATTAAAAACATACTGCTCGGGGCTGGGAAGGTGGCTCAGTGGTAGAGCGCTTACCTCGCATGCATGAGGCCCTGGGTTCAATTCCTCAGCACCCCATAAGCAGAAAAAGCTGGAAGTGGCGCTGTGGCTCAAGTGGTAGAGCGCTAGCCTTGAGCTGAAGAGCTGAGGGACAGCGCCCAGGCCCTGAGTTCAAGTCCCACCACCGACAAAAAAAAAAGAAAGAAAAAGCATACTGCTCTTCCATGCATTACACATACAGTCAGGAGACATAAATATCCTTTCTGCTTCACCAGGTAGCTCACGCCTGTCATCCTAGCTACTCAGGAAGCTGAGAATTGAGGATCGCAGTTCAGAGCCAGCCCAGGCAGGAAAGTCCAGGAGACCCTCAATCTCCACTTAACAACAACAACAACAAATCCATTCTACATGAATGCTTGCCCTGTCTTCTTTTTGCTTGCTGTCTCTTATTTCACACCTGGCTTCCTGACCTCAGCTCGCTCTCTTACCCAGTGCCTTCTCCTCAATTACACCTGTGCATGCAACATGAAATCATTCTTGGATAACAGATCCACCTCAGTAAAAAAAAAAAAAAAATTGTTTAAAGAACAAGATTCAAAAACAACTACCCATCAGAATTGTGTGATTTAGCTGCTTGAATAATAGGTAGTGTGAAGATGCTAATTAATATCTGGGAGATTGCAGATACTTTGTCAGTCTTACACTATGATCCTCATCCTACTTGGTTTACCTTTGGCTGTGGTTTACATTCTGGTGATGAAGCACACCGTCCCTAACACAATTTTCTCACTGAGTCGAGTCATCGCTGTAGAAATGACAAAGCAGGGCGGTGGTCGTAAGCACCCAGGGTGATGGGTGAAGCGTCCTGGGTGGTTTTCACCTTGGAAAACACCCAGCCCCAACCCTGAGACAACCCGATCCCCCTCAAGTGCTGAGCTAATAATGTCCGCTGTCACTCTTGTTCTGGCTTCCGGCCCAAAGATACACTATCATTCCTGTGACTCGTCGTCATCTGGTTAAACCCTTTGCATTACATATCTTTGCCGGGAGAAGCGTCTCCCTGCCAGGTTAACTTGTTACTACCACCGTGGTGGCCGGCTAGCAGGATACTCTGAAGCATTCATTTCCTTAATCTCTCTTCTGCAGAGAAGCCGCCATTTTCCAAAACCATGGTGAAGTATCTTGAGCCTTCTCTCTTTAAACTTTAAACCCTTTGAAGGAGGCTAAGAACGTCCTTAAGCTATTCAAGACATGCGCATGTGCATGCTCTCCAGTTACTGTAGTCAACCTGTTTAAGAAACGGTAACTTCTCCCCCCCCACCCCAAAAGCCTTGATGAGTTCCCTAAAATCACGCCGGAAGTAACCGATCTGCGTGGTCACTTCCCACACTGGGCCCCATGGACTGTTCAAATAACTGGACTCCAGTGAAACAGATTTCCCCTTTACAGAACAGCTCTGGCTCAAAGGTACAGCCGGAAGTCAGGCCAGCAGGGGCGCAGCCATGGTTTGGCTGCTTTTCCTGCCTTCTGTCCATCTTGCTCTCCATAAAGTTTTGTTCCTCCCTGGCTGGGTGAAGTTGTGCTCAACGTCACCATCATCTGCCGTACCGATCTCTGCCTGCTCAGGCCTTCCACCATTTTCCCCACCCACCTGCTCACACAGGAAATAGAGTTCTTCTCCCTGCCATCAGAGCCGAGCTTGGTAAACACGGCAGCGGGGAACGCTCTAGGCCCTTTCTCTGTTCATTATTCAATACCTTGCACAAGCAGTAATTAAGGACGCAATGTTTGCCGTTGTTGGGTGATGGTTAACTAATAATAAAAAAGGTTTAAAGAGTGGCAGAACCAGGAAATGTAAACTATATCTGCCAGATAGTTACATGAATGAAGTTAGAGTTCACTGCAATCCTTGTCATAGCACTGGAGTGTTTAGGGGTCTGTGTGTGTGTGTGTGTGTGTGTGTGTGTGTGTGTGTGTGTGTTCGTGTGCACATGCATGCTAGTACAGGGTTTTGAACTCAAGGCCTGGGTACTGGGTACTGTCCCTGATCATTTGTTGTTGTTTGTTTTGTTCAAAAGTTAGTGGTCTACCACTTGAGCCACAGGCTCCAATTCTGGCTTTCTTGGTGGTTCATTGGAGATGAGAATCTCACAGTCTTTCCTGTCTGGGCTGGCTTTCAACTGTGATCCTCAGATCTCAGCCTCCTGCCTAGCTTGGATTATAGGCGTGTGCCACCAGTGCCTGGCTCCTTAGGAGATTCTTTAAAGTTTAATTAAAGTGTTCATCTTGATGCACAATACAAAGGACTCCAAATTGCCATCCATCAGGTAGAGATGAAATAACCCAAGTATTCGTCTCAACCATCAGAAATTCCTCCCTCCTCCTTATCTTCAAACCAGTGTTCACATAACAGAGATGGTCAGGACCTTAAGGAAAGTTGATAATTGTCTCTAATTTGTGGCCTACATACCGGTGTGATATCTAACAGATTTTGCTAGATCGTAACCCCAAATGTAAATGTTACACATTCTGCAGCTTTTCAACCCAGGAAATAATAAATGATAAATAAATAAAATCATAGGAAATAATCAGTGATCAGAAAGAGCAGTGGGCATAAGTGTTGGCTGAGAAAGCCATAAATGATCTGGGTTTCTCTTTTTCTTCTTCTCTGTGTTAATAACGGTGATGCGATCTTCAGTTGCTTTGTCAACTTCCATCGCTGAGTTAACTTTCACCTTAATCCAATCGAATTTCCCTACCACCCTGCTGTATAATCTTTACATTCGTTACCTTGTACAGAAGCACACTAAATTACAAGCTCCTCAAGTTTTATTCGAAACTCATCACACTTTGGGGGGTTCCCTTATCACCTGGGATGGCAGCTCTGTCAGCTGGGATGCCCAGTCTCCACTGGACTAAAGACAGTAGGTCTTCAAACACGAAGAACATGGGAATCACAAAAATCAGTCCTTGGCAAGCTGGTTTTTCCCCAGAGGTCAGGGCAGTTTCATGAAAAGGATAGCATTTTTTTTTTTTGGTCCACTACATTGCTCACTGCTGAAGGCCAAGGGTTTTGGAGAGATGACCAGAGTCCTTTGACGTCACTGGTGTGGCTCTGTAGACGCGTCCCATGCACACCTCACCCCACGCACACACTTCTGAAGAGAAGTCACTGCAGAAGAAGCCCATAGGAACAGGTGATGACCCACAGCACAGCTGGTACCTGGCCTCCAGCCGGACCCAGTAACGCGGCGCCGCTCTGTTCCACGGTAATGTGTAATGGTAGTATTGGTTATCAAAGTTGTTGAGGTCTGTAGAGTCATAACAGGCTCTCTGCCGAGCATTAGGTAAGTGTCTAATTTCTGCCTGCCCTCTGAAACACTGTAAGTCTGCCCTATACCATTAAAACAAAAGCAAGGACAAGTTGTAACCACTTTATTTCATTTGAAACATTCCTTTGCTCTATTTGTTAGCCTCTGCCACAGCCTGTGTCACTTACCAGTTGTAAACAATCCCATGAAAATGCAAGATACATTCATTTTTCCATTTTATCTATCTATCTATATATATATATATTTCCTATTGCTATGCTTGCTATGCACATTGATATTTGATCAATCTTTATACATACATAGCTTTATTATGAATAAAACTATTAGGCCAGACATGGTGGCACACGGCTCTAACCTCAGATGGACAGTCAAGAGGTCTAAAGTCACGAGGATCATGAATTTGAGGCCAACCCGGACAAAGTGGTAAGGCCCTCATCTCACAGACAAATACAATCCTAAGGGCTACGGGGGTAGCTCAAGCGGTGAATGCTTGTCTTGTGTTCATGAGCCTCTGGGTTCAATCGCTAGCACTTCGGGGAAGGTGGGAAATGACACATTTAGAATTTCAGGGCCATACTTCTAAAATATTGTTGCATTCATTTTTTTTGGAAAATAACCTTTTTTCAGCTACAGATGATTTATCAGCAAGTTTCTTCAATTGGATGAATAGAGAGATAGAAATAGATATGGTATTGATTTTATAGATAGAGATAGATTATATAGATTCATATAGATAGATTTTACATATATTTACATATTAGATATAAACATGTATAATCTGCTATATAGCTATATATCCATGTTATATATATATATATATATTTATTTATCTTAGTTCAAAGGAAGACATATGAAAATGGAATACAATATAATTTTGCTCTAAAAAATTTCTTTATGTATTTCTAATTGAATTCATAAAAATTAGCTTACTGCCAGTGGCTGTATTACTAGAAGACAGTTGTTAGATGATTATTTAGAGATTAACACCTGTTTTACATTTATCACACAAAATGTTGTGCAGATATTTGGAACAAAAAGACAGAAAATATACTACCAGAAACATGAGCAATAATAATCAGTTATATTAAATGAAGAATGCAAATCATAGAGTTCTATAGAGACATGCATAGATGGATGGATGCAAAGATTCAGACATGTATGTATATAATATACATGTGCATATTTGAGAATATACACATCCCAAATACATATGATCTGTAATGGTAAAGAAGTCATATATATGTGTATATATATACATTACATCTTTATACATATATACACACACACATATATATATTACATTTGAGAAGATACACATTATATACATTTGAGAATAAACACATCTCAAATACACACTGTAATGGTAAGGAATTGCAAGTACAACTTTTTCTTACACACACACACACACACGTCCACACAACGTGGAGAACATCTCACTCCTCATCCTCAGTGAACCGGTCACGTTCAGGAGAACTGAATGATACCTCAGAGCTGATGATTCGAGTAATTCTAACAGGATCAATGTCCCAGAAACCCTCTGGAGCTGAATTAACGATGCCGTTCCTCTGAACGCCCCTACCTCTTCTTCCCCAGATACTGAGCAATACAATTTGCACTCACGGATCTTAGCTTCATGGTTGTATTTTGCCGTCGGCCTGCCAAAACACACTACCATCGCCTTCTAAGAGTTCTCCAAATCATGGCAACCTATCCCTCACACAGATGGGGGGGATTCCTTCTGGGGCGCTGACCGGGAATTCATACCACCCCTCTCTAGGGCCTGCCTGAAAACCTCGGGATTCTTGGCTCCCAGTAGACCACCCAGGCCTCTGCTGCTGGGCCGGTCTTGTGTTCTTTGTGTCTAGGGACCTCTAATGTCATCTTTTCTTTTTCCACCCTCAATCAACAGCAGAGACCTGAGACAGAGACTTGGGATGTAGGCGCTACCCTAACCGGATGAGCTCATTGTCAATCCCGTTCTCAACTCCATTCTCCAATCATTTCCAGGCGCTGGCATTAAGAAAGTGTGAATTTCATTTGGGTATCTTGCTTCTTTGAGAAAGTAATAAAGCTCAAAAGAATAAACGGGGAGAAGAAATTACCTAACTACCCCCATAAGTATAGATTTCTCTCTTTACCATTACAGGTATTTTACATTTGAACTTGCAATTGAACTGCCTAGTTTGTTTTCCAGGGTAATTGAAATTTGCAAAAAGATAGTATTGTCCAGGTGCCGAGGGCTCACGCCTGTAATCCCAGCTACTCGGGAGGCTGAGATCTGAGGATCGAGATTCGAAGTCAGCCCAGGCAAGAAAACCGATGAGACTCTTATCTCTAGTAAAATTACTCAGAAAAAAATGGAAGTGGTGCTGTGGCTCCAGTGGTGAATCACTGTCCTTGAGCCAAAAGCTCAGGGACAGAGCGCAGGCCCTGAAGTTCAAGCCCCAGACCAGAAAAAAAGAGTCCTATAAAGAATGATGTGACCTTGAGCCAAGGTGTTCTTTATACCTTGGTTAATCCCTTAGTATTTGTGCAAAGTTAGGATATTGTTTAATTGTGTAATCTTTCCAATCCAAATTTCCACTTCTTCCTTAGTCAGTTCCCCCCCTCTCTCTCTCCCTTTTGTCGGTCGTGGGGCTTGAACTTAGGGCCTGGGCGCTGTCCCTCAGCTCTTTACCTCAAGGCTGGTGCTCTACCACTTGAGCCACAGCACCACTTCCAGTTTTCTGGTGGTTCATTGGAGAGCAGAGTCTCACAGACTTTCCTGCCCAGGCTGGCTTTGAACCGTGATCCTCAGATCTCAGCCTCCTGAGTCGCTGGGATGCCAGGCAGGAACACTGGCACCTGGCATGAAGCAACTGTGTACAGATTGCTTTGTTAAGGAGCAAGGCATGGTCAGGAAGAGCCTTAGCATGTGGCGTCAGCACACTTTTCTAACTTGGTCTCCCGAGATTTCCCTGTGTGAATTTAGCCACGTTCCTGGGCTCCGTCTACATTCGCGTACTTTGTAGCTTCCGTTTTTAACTCATAGGGATTCTTTTCCCTTGAACATATTTCCTGGTACTTCTCTGCGTATCGGAATGGCCACCGTCACCAAGGGCAACCCGGCAGGTTCCTCCAGCCACGGTTTCCAAGATTTTTCTAGAACATTCTCTTGATCTCCGAGGGCATTTTCCACTTCACCCTTCTTCTGTGGTCTCACGATGCTCAGCCTTGTGATACGCTTCTTCAAACACTTTCTAAAATCTCCTCTCTCTAGGAGGACCATCCAGGCAGTATTTAATCTCTGTGTTGGCACAGCACGGATCTCGGAGTCTTGTGAAAAGCATATTAATTGCCCTGTGGAAAGAATGGAAACTTCTCAGTCTCTTCACTTGCTGAGGTCTTTTATTTACTGTTGTTACAGAGGCGGTGGACAGGGAGGTGACATCAGTGGTCACGAGTGCGTTTCTCTTTGGACCATGCGCCCCCTCCTCCCTCGCTCGCTCCCCGTTTTTCCCTCCCATCCCCACCCACAGGTTGTAGAGATCATTTCCCACGTAGTGTCCAGTGGGAAAAATCTATTCCTGATCACGAAACTGAACTCTCTGGAAGCAGCTGACGCGTGACTCAGTCCGGAGTCACAGCCGTCAGTGGCAGTCTAAATTATTGCTGGGATGTATGAAATTACAAAGTGAGTTAATTTCTTAGCCAGTTCCGTAAGCGCCACGAAGCAGGTGTTTATTTGGAAACACTAGCTCGATGATGTTTAACAAAAAAAAAAAAAAAAAAGACTCCCTGAAAAGAGCTTATCATCTTAATTAAGATAAATGTTTGCTTTGCTTGATGTTAGGTTTACAAAAGAAGTCCAAAGGTAAAATTTAGGCTAATAAAGTAAAATAATTGTACCAATCACAACTTTAAGGAAAAAGTAATTAAACTGCAGCACAGAAGCCACTGTTCTTGGTATAGGCTGCCCTCAACTTCTCCTACAGAAGATCAGAGCCTGTGTCAGAAAGTTGTGGCATAATCCACCCATCCATTAGCCCCCCGTCCCTCCACACATACAGACACATAGCAAAACTATACCCCTGCACACTCTAGTCTGAATTAACATTCCTGTGACCCATATCCATTTGTTCCTGGTTCCAAGATTGAGAACCACCACTTAAAGTCTGATTTGACTTGAAGCATCTTAACAAATCTAGTCCTGTGCTAGGCCCCTAGTCCTGTGCCACAGACTCTCCACCATGTAGAAGCAGAACAAATATCTCAATGCCACAGATGCTAATTTGATGAGTAGGACTTTGATTTAGGACAGAGGAACAGGCACAAAGAAGCAAAGAACGTGTAAACCTGGCCCCATGACAGTGCCCTACACAGCTCTTCATACTTCACAGCCACACAAATAGGAAATTCATATTAGAGGCCATTTGGACCACTTAGAAAAAAAAAGTTTTAAAATCATTAGCTAAATTAAAATGTGTTAAAGTGAATGTATTTTAAGCGAGGATGTAGAGTCTGAAGTGTGATTTGTAGCTATATTATTTGTGGATTACAGAGACGCATGGAGTTAATCCCACACCACAGCTACTGCAAAAGCGTTTGTAATAACGCCAGAGAAGGCCTCTAATGTAGCACCCACGGCTATAAGTAGTTCAGATGGACATCAAATGCTCAGCTTTTCATATGGTGGCAAAATTCTCCAGGTTTGAAAATAGAGAATATTCAACAGACAGAACAGTTTGGAATATACTTAGATTTGAACTTGTTTCTTTGGGGCCGCTTGTTTTGAGTGAAACCATTGTATCCTATTTTGATAAAATAGTAGTTTTCTGCATGATTAAACAGTTCTTCAGCATTTGAATTTTCATCCCCTACCCTGAAATATCCCAAATTGGATATTGTTGCTGTTGTTCCTTTGTACTTGAAGACATTACACCTTAATTACTAGGAGGCATTTTTCTTGTACACTTCATGAGACCACGCATTCATCATGCTTACATTTTCGGCTGGCTCATTCCACTCACTTGTATAAGAATTTATATAAGGAAGTAGAGTCAGATTTATCTGGCAACTGATACTTAGTTGGGGATTTATGTGTATTCTAATCATGCTTTGTCTTCAGTTTCAATGTGGTACAATGTAAGTGTTGAACAAAATATTTCATATCCAGCCCAGTAATTGGAAAGAAAGCATCAGGCAACTGTAATTCCTTCTCTTTTTATCTACTTTTATGGCTCACTCCTAGAGGTTACCCCCCTTCTCTTTGCCTTTTGTTTATTATATTCCAAATTGTTTTTAAATGGTTACACAAGGGATTATGTCCCTTGAGAACGGTCCATTACATTCCGAATATCGGTGCCATTCCAAGTGATTTCAAGCATGGCATTAATCTCACTTAAAGCAATAAAAAGCAAATAGTGGTGTAAGAGGCAAGATGCATAAAGCATTGCTTTAAACAGTTCTTTTAAAAAAAAAAAAGTAAAAGAAAAGAAAGATGTTAAATGTCCCCTCTCCAAGAACTCCTGGAGCTCTTGATCCATTTCTGTGCAATTGAGCCACAGAAAAGTAGCAGCTGGGGTTATATTAGGAAAGAGGGGAGCTTACAAGGCACATAAAAAAAAAAAGGTTTGGCTTTGCTGTCCCTGCTCTTTTCTTCCAGCCACCATTAAAAAGAGAGACTCATTTAAGCGAGCGCCTGTAGAAAGTGCTTTTCATTGGCTTCTTTTCCTACAGGTTCATTCATAAAGGTGATCTTGAAGGTTAGTGTCTGTCACAGAACCGCAGTTAAGGCGGTTTGTAAAGGATACCACCAAGGAATAAAGATGCCTGGTAGGAAAATAAACCCTTGTTACAAAGAGACCAGTAGTCCATCAGATCTTTCCCTTTTTTCAAACCGGGCAGGTTTCCTCCTCCTCCCAACTCCCCACCATGAAAACTAAAATAAAATAAAGATTAATTACAGCCAGGTTGAGAAGACAGCCGCGCTCTGTGTGTGTGTGTGTGTGTGTGTGCGTGTGCGTGTGCCCACACGCGCCTGTGCGCATGTGTGTTTTCCCCCTCCGACATTAGAAAGATAAAGGGTGTGATTAGCGCGCGCACAGCCTGTGATCAGACCCGCTCAGAGGGTTGTGACAGGAGGTTCAAACACTTTACGGATCACTGGTGCTGACAGGTAGATCACACAGGGCTTAAACAGATGTTTAGCAGGAGGATGAATGGGTGAGCCCCGCACACGCAGCGCTCTTGTGCCGACCGCTCAGAGTCTGTGAAGTGTTACACCACTGCTCCTCTCCAAAGGGGAAAAAGTTTCTAACAAGCTTCCATTAAATCCCAGCCTTTTTTCCCCCCCTTTATTCTTTATTATTATTATCATCATCGACACTGACTACAGTGGACGCTTGAAAGTTACCAAACTTTCTGCAGGTCCCAGTACCCGTGCACGTGGGCTTTCTTCTACCAACTTACCCAGTGCCCCGGACTGCCCAACTCGCCCCTTGCCTTCGCCGTGAGCTGAGCGAGAGTTTGGGTGCGATGGACACAACAGTCGAGACAAGTTGAATTTAGTCAGAGCCCAGAGGAAAATAAAGTCAGACGCATCCTTTGTGTTTAAAACAATAAACATACAACCTGAGCATAAACGACCGCAAGAACTCACCATCATGAACATCTAGCAAGTAGGCCTACAGAGTTGAAATTCCCACAGAGAATTATGGACCACTACTAAGAATCCCTTGCACATACGTATAGCTGACACCTGCCTTCTCTGTCCGTACTGGACATACGTACATATCATGCATGCATGTGTGTGTGTGTGTGTGTGTGTTTATACTTGTACATACTCCAGAGCTAAATAGAGTCCTGAATTATTTTGTTATAGCATGACCATAATGGTAGAATATGGGCCTGAGATTTCTGTCTGATTCCTGCGTCTGTCCTGATACTGATAATCGGACTTTGCTAGGTATCAATCATTAGAAATTGTCTTTGCTTGGCTACTTTGAAGAATCATACAAAGTGGTAGAAAGGAAGCGTTAGCAGGACCTTGGAGCTTTGGGTGCTTCAAGGCCAGGGGTCTAAGAAAACATATTGGTAAATCCTTAGGAAAACATTTCCACCTAATTGGCAAAATAAGGGAGAAAGCTTGGTATTTGAAAACTTCCCCCTTCCAGTGGGGATTTTCAACCCTTTCAATATTACATTCGGGTGGAAATGATGGCTGACACGTGTTTCACTGCCCACAGCAAGATGTCTGTTGGCTATTAAGGAACTCATATGCGTAGACAAATATTGTGAAAATACTGTATGTGAACGAGTTTACAATGGTAGAAGCATCCAGGCACCGGGGGGTACCGCCTGCAATCCTGGCTACTGAAGAGGCTGAGATCTGAGGATCGCAGTTCAAAGCCAGCCCGAGCAGGAAAGCCCTTGAGACTCTGATCTCTAATTACGCAAAAAAGCCAGAAGTGGCGCTGTGGCTCAAGTGGTAGAGCACTAGCCTTGGCTAAAAAGAGCTCAGGGACAGCACCCAGACCCTGAGTTCAATTCCCATGACCAACTCAAAAAATAAAAATAGTAGAAACTTTGAGAAGATGTAAAAGTATTAGAGGAGGAGGCGCTACCCGAAGTGGAAGAGTCACGTGGAGTCAATCGAGAAGGGCAACAAGGTGGAGAGCCATCTTCTGTCCCAGTGTGTACAGCTGCCCACGACTGCCCTTGAGAAACTGTGCCACGCTGGCCTCCTTCCCCTGGGGCCCCATCTGCTTCTGATCATTGACGAGGTGAACGTGTCTTACAGAAAAGGACACGTGCCAGCTACCCAGAAACAAAAAGACGCATGGGATTCGCCCATGCTTCTGAGGGCCTGCTTGCTCAGGTGCTGTCGGAACTTCAAATTCTCTCGATGTAGTTTCCAAAGTACCTCCCAAAGTGTGTGTAGATGAGTGTGTGTGAGAGAGAGAGAGTGTGAAAAAGAGTAGAGAGAGTGAGAAAGATAGATGAGTGTGTGTGAGAGTGTGAAAGAGAGTAGAGAGAGTGAGAAAGACAGTGAAAAGAGAGAGAAGAAGGGCAGAGAGAAGGGAGAAAGGGAGACAAAGAGAAGACAGAGAGAGAGAAGTAAGGGTCAAAGACAGAATGAGAGAGAGAGAAAGCAGAGAGGCCCAAAGGTAAGAGAGAAAAGAGGGAGGGCAAGGGAGAGCATGCGTGAGTGGCAGAGGCAGATACATGGCGCGCTGGGGTGTAGCTCAGACTTTATGTGGAGCGTGGCTTCCTCCGTCCCCAGTTTAATCTATCCAACTAGCTCCTGAATCTCAGCCCCTCCCCCCACATCCATCTTCCTTCCGATGACGTCTTCCGAGCGGGGCAGGAAGCAGTTTTACCAAGTTTCATTCTCTACCTTCAGCATTTCCCTCCCCCACCCCACTCACTGACTGTTTCTTTTCTCTTTTTTTTTCCCCTCCGAAGAAAAACCCAAACTGCTCCGAGTTGTTTGTAAGCAACTTTCACAATTATTTCTTACCCAGAGTGCAGGCCTGCCTGTTTGAATGTTTCCAAGAAAGTATTGTTCTTATGTGACAACAGGTCAGGAAGACGCTGCATTAATTACACTAACATATGGTTATTAACAGATTCTAGCTCAGAGAGCAATACTTTACAATGTTATCCTCTACCCAGTCAGATGTTCGCCATATTGTCGTTGCTGGCAGCTATTGTTTGACTCATTTACTTCACAGAGCTAATTACTCCCTAATAATAACTTTACCTTGGAGTTTTTCACTGGCTTGTGCCAGCAAACCTGTTCACACTACATATGCTAATTATTGGCACTTATTCATTATGTTAAGATAGCTTTAAGTTCAAGCTGTGCGAGCCTGGCTGTCGGTATGAAGCCAGCTGGCTGAAAAGTTCCACCTTTTTTTTTAAACTAAAGTCATTAAAAGTTTTTAATACGGGCCCATCTTGTTCTCTTTTTTTTTTTTTTTACAAGATCAGTCCTTCAGGAATTCAAATGAACAGTGCTGTGAACCACGGACAGTGGCAAACGATAATAAGTAGATACTGGATTTCGGTGAGAAATTCTGAAAATCTACACTCCTTGTGGCTTTTTCCCCTGAAGTTGGGGAAAAAAAATAAAAATAAAAAGAAGAGTGAGTTCTTTCACATTTCAGCTCTCTGGCCATTTTTAATCAGCTTCACCATACCCTACAAACGCATGTGTGCACACGCACGTACGGCGTGGAAATGCACACACCTTCTTCTCCACCTGCATGTTTCCTTTACAATGAACGTCATTGTGTGCATGCTGAAGTGTTACTGTGTACTCAACAGCCTTTTCTTCAGTGTTCTCTTTTTTTATTTTTTTGCCCCTTATCATTTCTCATTTCAAGAGATTTAGGTTGAATGACTGCACTTGAACTCTGTTCAGGACTCCTATTGATAGCCGCAGGAGTTAATATTTAAGTGTTGTTTTCAGTCAAAGTAAAATATGGTTTCTCTAGTTTTAATGAACAAATAGCTTCATTTGGTTCACTTCCAAATATAATTAGTAACTACTGCCACTCAATTAAATACCCGACAACTTTGATGAGTAGGATTCGAAATGGATGTGACCTTTTTATTAGTGGTAAATTTTGGAGGGGCATCTTTGGGGTCCTTGAAAGGAAGATGAAGTCCAACATAAACCTTAAAAACCTCACTCATTTTTAATCACAAAAGGATAACTTTATACAGATGCAACCTTCTGATCTTCACCTTGGCATGGTTAATACTCTATATTACTTAATATCAAATGTAGGCATGAACACAGGAATCCCGAAATAGATGAATATCTGATAAATATTGGTAGAGACACACAGTATTTCACCCAGAAGAACAAATTAAAGTATACTAATCATTAGCTGACATGTTGAAGTTGAACCCCTTTGTGCAACTACTTCAAGATAATAAATTCAAATATATATGTGTATATATATATATATATATACACTTATTTATTTAATATTTTGACCTCTCTGCAGACTAGAATTCATTGTATTCACCATAGAATTGAGAACGATAAGGTAATGGGTGCATCAAAGAAGGGGGGAGACGTTGAAGGGATGACAGATCAAGATGCACTGTACACATAAATTGCATTGTTAAATAACAAAAAAAATGTAATACATCACCTAAAATTAAGAAAAATGAAGGAAAGCATGGGTTGGGTGGGGTGGGTGAGATTCTTGAAAGGAGAGACTTCGGCCAAGATGCACTGTATTGATAAACTCCTTTGTACATCTACTTAAGGATAATAAAAATATTCAAATATATATGTATATATACACATGCATACGAACTTTTTTTACTTAGGGCAAAAGCAAGATGTATTTTCAGCCAAATACTCTGTAAGATAAATCTTTTCTCACCCTATATTTTGGTAAATCAGAATGCATCATGGGTAATGTATATTTTAGCCCTTGGACAGTCAAATATCAAGTTTTCTAGGATTCTTAAAGAGATATGGGATTTTTTGACAACACGTGGCATTAGAAGGGAAATGGGAGAAATCTTTGGATGTCTTCTGACCAGACTTGTCCTTGACTGGTAGCCATCCAGATGGGAGCCCACTAACACGAGAGCTGAGTTACAAACCTTAGCACCGAAGAATAAGCTTAGGGACACTTATAAGGACCCAGAAGGGATTCACCCCATCTCCCCTTCAGATTAGGCTAAATTACGCCCCAATTACGCTAAATTACGCCCCACGAGCAGCTGGTCACCACAGAGCCAAACTCTTAAGAGTGTAAGTTTCGTCTTTTTAAGTCTCTGGGCAGCTTCATTCCACCTGTTTGTGAATCCAAGATCAAGGATTAGGGAACCGATCTGGAATGTGGCCGATGTTGTACTACACAGGTTGAGGCAGATTTTATACAGTGGCTCCTCACTGTCATCCATTCCTTCTCATGTTCTACAGGCCACAGCGAACCACAGGGCCAAGTCTAACTTCAGTGATAAGTGAAGAAAAATATGCCTAGAGGGACTCTGGAGACAGCAGTTTCCACAGTAAACCACCACAGGGCGCCATATTGGCCGCACCCCTGAAAACCAGATTAGCCCTGTCTGAAGGAAGGCATTTCTTTTTTAGTTCCCAAGATGATCACTAAGCAAGATAAAAGGTACCCCAAATTAACTATTAACTCCAAGATTGCTATACTAGGGTATTACAGAAAAAAATAAAGAAGCAGGATCCACCTGCTAACTATATGCTGTCTGCAGGAAATCATTTAAAATATAAGCATACCAAAGCAAAACCATTCAGGAAAAAAGAGTGTCTAGTTAAGACTCATCAAAAGAAAATTGGAATGGTGTTCCCAGCATCAAAATAAGAGTTCAGAGTA
Organism: Dipodomys ordii; assembly: GCF_000151885.1. NCBI lineage: Eukaryota > Metazoa > Chordata > Mammalia > Rodentia > Heteromyidae > Dipodomys > Dipodomys ordii. The sequence goes on along the minus strand of NW_012267297.1, from coordinate 4,296,920 downwards.
AAATCTTGTGAAAGATGTTGAGATGTTCTCTCTAATCTTAGTGCACTCAAGTCATCCCAAAGGCATAACAGTTTTTAGTGTTTTTGGACTTTTTAACAGAGGTGAATAGCATGAAATAAAAACAAATAGGTTTAAAGGATTACAACATAAATCCACAGTTATAGCTGGATATTCAAATAATTCTCTCACTGTAACTGATTAAACTCAAGTCAAAATATTGGTTACATGGGGTTTGGAGGCATGGCTCAGTTGGTAAAGAACAAGCCAATGAGTTAAGAATCCTGATCTCAGACAAAAAAAGAAGAAAGAAAGGAAAAAGAAATGTAAGGATTTTTTTTCTCAAAGCCTTTAGAGTAAAATAACCCTACAGTAAAATAATGTTTCTTTTGAAGTTCAGATTTTAAAACAGCAATTTTTCCTATTTTTTCAAATTTCTCAATAGATTTAAGGTATGAAATAATTTAAATTATGTTTATTATTGCAATGGATTTAAATCAGAAATCAGTAAGCAAATAATATCTACAAAAAAAATCTCAGATTATTTGAAAACCAAATAAAGGCCTCGAAACAACCCATATATCAAAGAAAAAGCCACTAGGAAAAGGATAAAGTCCTTTGAGTTCAAAGAAGATGAAAATGAATTAATAAAAAATTAAGGCTAAAAAAATTAAGGTAATTTGACAGGTTAATAAGGTAATTGTGCATTACAAGTAGATTATCAATAGAATAATTTTCTCCATAGATATAGAAAGAGAATTTGACAAATTTGATACATACTCATGATAAAAGCACATGAGCAAACTTGGAATGGAAGGAAACAGTCTCAATCCAATAAACAATTTCTAAAAAGCACTAAACTTATTCTCATCTTTAATACTGAAGTATTGAGAAATTTTCTCCTAAATTTTCCATCTTATAAAATTTTTTCTTAATCATTTAACTGGAGGTCCTTTTCCCCAGCAAAATAGTTCAATAAAAATCACCCAAAAGTATTTTCACAATTAAAAAAACTTAGTTAAAAAAAACCACCCAAAAGATTACAAATCAAGATGGAGTAAAGCCACCAGCACAACCATGTTTACTACAGTACTGTTCACCATAACCAGGGCATGGAACCAGCCCAGATGCCCCTCAGTGGACAGATGGATCAAGAAAATGTGGTATCAATACACGATAGAATTTTACTCATCCATTAGAAAGAATGACATTGTACCATTTGTAAAGAGATGGAAACTGGAAAAAAAATTACATTAAGTGAAGTAAGTCAGGGCCAGAGAGAGAAAGGACCTGTGTTTTCCTTTTTACGTGGAAACTAGATTCAATATATAAAATTACAAATTACATATGTTGGGTGACAGGCAAGTATGTACAAATGTAGTAACTGAAACAGTAGATTCAAAGGAGAACTCAAATAGCGTAATTCCTTAGGAAGGCAAAGACAAAGTATAACAAAATCAAACACCAGGAAAAGAGCACTAGAAAGGAGGTAGGATGAGGTCCAGGAGGCAGGGATGGATTAGAACAAAGAGGAGTAGAGGGGGGAATGCAGTCAAAATCCAATGTAGATCCTGCAACATTAAGAAGAGTGAGGGAAAGGGTGAGCAGGGGAGGATGTTTCCGAATATTGAAAAAGATGACATAGAGCAAGGTATATTGTATTCATAAACCGCTTTGTTAAGTGGTAGTTCCTTTGTACAAGTAAAGATAATTATAAGCTAAAGACACAACTTGCAAGGAAGAGATTAACAAAAAGTGTTCACAAATAATGTAACCATCCATGTGCGATACCATTAGCAATTTCTTAAAAACAAACAAACAGGAGTCCACCAGGGAGACACAGAACAAATTCGACACACAGCACAAAACTTTTCTGCGTGTTAGAGTTAAAAATGGGGTATTTCATAAAGTGATAAAATTCATCAGAATATGAAATGCTGAAGGGATAAACCTTCCAGAAGATGCACTAGATCTCCCTGATAAAAGGGCCAAACTTCTGCTGTGGGCATCTCCAGCTGCCCTAAAGAAATGCAGAGGTGTGGCCTCGGCCAGCCAGCAGCCTCCTGTCACAATGTCCAGTCCCCTAGGGACCCAGAGGTTTCCCAATAGGGTCTCGAACCTCTCGCTTAGAACCATCCCAAAGGAGCCCATGGCAAGGCCGCTTACGTCACAGCAACCACCAAGCAGAGAGAAAACAGAAGTCTCTAGCATCACCTTCAGGGGCATTCCCCCACCCCACACCCCAAGCACGGGGCCACCCGAGCTCCTGGCCCACACACCCTGGTAAATGTCAGGAGACACTTTAGAACCCCAAGTCCATGGATTGGAAGACTGATCATTTTAAGATGAATGTACCCAAGGGACATAGATTTATCAGTAGGGAAAGGTACCAGCCAAGTCAAAATCTTAGCCTATGTTTAGATAACTCGATAAGCCAATTCTCAAATCCCTATAGAAATGCAGAACCTCTCTGAAAGGTTTGAACACATGTGGAGAGGTAACACTTTCTTTTTTCATTTTAGCTTATTTTTGAGCTATTCTATTTAATGAATGTGATAGTTGACATACTGCAGATGTTTTAGATCAAGGAATCAGATTTAAAAAAGATCCAGAAATACATACAGATGTGTGTTTATTTGCTGTGTTATAACGGTGCCCGGGCAGTTCAGTGGGAAGAGAGATTCTGTTCAACCAGTGGATTAAAATCATTTAGATAGCCCTGTGCAAAGAAAGGAATATCAGATTTTCTCATAATACATAGAAAAACCAACTCAAGGTGCCTCTAAAGACATAGGTATGAGATGAAGCTACAACCTGGTGTCAAAAATGGCATAAGAAAATCATCTCGCATTAGCTCCATATCATTAGACAGCGTTCATCCGAAAATGAGAACAAATTTGTCTTTGCCAATCTTTAAACTGTTGGTCTGAGCTCCAGTAACTGGTGCCTACGATCACTGCTAGTCAGGAGGCTGAAATCTGAGAATTGTGGTTCAAAGCCAGCCCAGGCAGGAAAGTCCGTGAGACCCTCCTCTTCAATTAATCACACACACAAACACAGAATAAAAGCTGGAACTGGGGCTATGGCTCAAGAGGTAGAACACTAGCTTTGAGGGGGAAAAAAGGCTCAGGAACAGGGCCCAAGTCCTAAGTTCAAGCCCCAGAACTGGCACACACACACGCACACACACACACACACACACACACACACACACACACACACACACACACACACACGAAAAGGCACCTGTTAGATTTTGGATTTTTTCAAACATGGCGCAGAAAATGACAAAACAAACCTCAGATGAACAGAAAACTATTTGGAAAAGATGTATCTGAGAAGATATTTGCACTAGAATCTCCTCAGACACACAAAGATAAACAGAGAGGTAATTCAGGGAAAATGACAGAAAGAACTAAATAGACTTTTAACCGAAGGGTGCACGTGAAATGTACGTTCCACTTTTACAATTCCAGAAATACAAATTAAAGCCAGTTGGGCACCTGAAGCCATCTATATCAGACTGGCTAAAACTGAAATTACTGCATCACAGTGAGAAAGATCGTGAAGCAACGGAAATTCTTAACCTAGCTCTGGTGGGAACTCAAGCTGGCCTGGTTATTTGTGGTGGGTATGTAATTTAGGGCCCTTGTACATCAGACGAGCACTCTATCACTTAAACTGTATGATTTTGTTTATGAGGCAGAATCTTGGTACTTTCTCTGTGTGGCCGAGCCTTAAACTCATAATTCTACTGCTTCCATCTCATGTAGGGTAGAGATTACCGGGATGGGCCACCAAGTCTCGCTTAAAAAAAAAATAACTTTACATATGCCTATCACATAGCCAGAAATTCAACTCTTAGTTCCTTCACCTAGAGAAAAAAAATGAAATTTTTGTATCCATAAGAAAACTTGTATGTGAATATGTCATCGCCATTGAATCAAGATATACTATAAAGCTTGAATAAAAACACAAATATCCCTTACGTGGATGAATGGGCAAAGACATTACAGTATCAATCCGTGAAAGTCACAAAAACCACAAACAAAAAAAGTGCTGACCTTAAAAGGGAGCATAGAAAAATCACAAGGAAAAATGGGGTGGTGTTTTAAAAAAAGGATGGAGTTGTGCTGGTGACACCCATCCAACACGGTAGGTCTCAAAAGCCTTAGACAATGGGCAGGCAGGCAGAGACAGAACACTAAGTACTCTATTCCCAATTTAGCATTTACACACTGTACCATCACCGTGATTAAAATCCCGTTAGCTGCTGTGGGGCGCCGTGTGCCACCTGATAGGTGGCCTGCGGAACTTGTGTGACAGATGCATCGCGTATTATTCCACACGGGTGTCATTGTCCATGGTGTCCACACACGTGGATACTGCAGATTGGTCACAGCAATCTTGGTTTGCTGTATGTCAAAGCTACAGCTCTTTACATCTGAGCAGAAGTTACTAATTTCGGTGAGTGAATTAAGCCCCTGATTAGAGAGCGTTAAAGAAAGAATGTATCAGCTGGCTAAGCGACCTGAAGAAAATACCAACTGAAACATGGGTGAGAAATGGGAAAATGTGGGAGAAAGAATTGACTCCATTCAGGTGTTTTTGTCTACATCTAATTGGATCCCCAAATGCTAGAATAGGAACAGTACAGGAGAGTTTAATCTCTGAAGAGGCAACAGCTGAGAACGTTCTAGAACTCACCATAGACCTGATACTTGCACCAAAGTATTTCTAAGCAGTGTAAATAGAAAAGGGCACATTGCTCAAAGGAAAAGCAATCAAGGAGAAAGCTATTCATTTTATACAATCTGGCAGGCTGATGATGAGCAGGCTCCTCCAAAGTGTATGATAAATGAAATTTAACTTTTGGCTAAGGTTGAATTCTGCCATGAAATTATTTTTCCAGAACAAGAGTAAAAGTCCATACGATTTCATAAATTCTGATAGAATGAGTTTACATTCAACCTAAGCTTGCTATCAGCGTCCTTCAACAAACCAGCTGAAAGTGTTCTTTAGAAGTCAAATTAAGGCAAAGTGGCACAGGTGAACAGAAAGCAAAGGAACTGATAAACCTTTGAACAAACCTAAGTCCCTATAAAAAGATCGTAAATGTAGCTGTAATTGAAAAAGAGACATGTTTGAAATATAATCTACTATGTCTTTATCTTCCTGTCTTTATATTCTTTGTATTCTTTCATTGCAGGGCGATATTAAATATTAGATATCAACTTTAGATGTTTTAGAAGTATAAAAAGAAAATGAAATGCAGAACTTCCAAACAAATGGCATGCAATAAAGCAAAATGCAACAGAGCAAACAAAAATGATCAAAACTCTATAATAATGATATTTTAAAGAATCAAGAATTAAAGGAATCCTTAAAAGATGTTGGAAGGAGGGAAGGAAAGAAGGAAGGAAGGAAGGAAGGAAGGAAGGAAGGGGGAAGGATGAAGGAAAGCAGTAGTGGAAAGGAAAGAGGGAAGGAAGAGCAGGAACAGGAAGGAAGGAAGGAAACGCACTGGGCTTTGTAGGAGTCCCCTAGGCCATGTCTCCTTTGATGTGTCCGCAGGCTAAGATCCAAAGACAAACAGAAACCATTCCTGGTTCGGAGCCTTAGCGAGAAAGGGCGAGGTGGTAAGGATTCCCGGATCGGGGTGAAGTGACCTCACACACCCCATGCCCACATCTGGTCCTGAGAAGCCCAGCTCGGGCCACACAGGCCAAGGCTGGACCCAGTGCACACGGGTGCCAGTGTTCTCTTTGCCCTGCCCAGCCCGTGTTAGGGTGGCAAATGGCGTCCATGGGAGAGTGGAAGAGGGTACAGCACTGGAAAAGCCGTGGAGGGTCTGGGTCCAGGAATGGCTAGACCAGCAGCAGGCAGCTCACCACGGTCAAGGTGGACAATTCCATCTCAGGTTCAATGTCAGTCATGTTGGGCTCAGGTTCCTTAGCCTTCTCTGTTTTTATTACCTCTTTCATTGGGTGAATTGGCCTACGAAATGTATTTTGTTCTTACATCTGACTTCAACAGCTCCTCATTTAAGGTGTAAATGAATAGGCATTCATGTCTTTAAAGGCAGCTTTGAAATTTTACCATTTACAGAAATACATTACCAGGCATCTCCCTATCTTTGGAGATCATTACATCATTCCAGATGTAAGTTATTTGGCTTTTTATTTTCTGGATTATGATCCAAACCCACATTTCAGGTACACTTGGAAGGGGGGGGAAGCAAGGGTTAATTCCATGAATAGTAGAAAGGAGAGATGAGGAGAATCTAAATTCCATCGAAATTACAAGAAATAAATGGGAATGACGAGTAGAATGCTGATTCTAGAAATAGTTATGGATTTGGTAATCGATTAATCATGTCTGTGTAATCCAAATGTCTAATCGGGGCATATAAGAGTCAACAAAACAAAGCATGAATTGGAAAGTCTGGGGAGTGGGTGAGGGTGCTTTTGAGTCCAGGGCATGAAAACACAAAGAACAGAATTTGATTATCACTGGTAGGCGGGTTAGCCAAAAGTTGTGGATTCTGTAGTATGACCTGTCTTATAACCAGATCTTTTTATTGTAATTCAGTATGGTGGAGATAATAATAATAATAATAATAATAATAATAATAATAATGCATGTTTCTTCCCTCAAACCAGGAAGAGGCCCCAGAAAGCAGATCTGTTTTATTGAGCTCGAGGTCCTTGTGAAATAAGTAATAAGAAACCGGATTTATCAAAGGCAGAGCCTTGAGGCTAACTTTGTGCCATAAATGTATCTGATATTGGAAAATACGTAGTTCTGAACGTAGGGATTATGTATCCTTAGAATTCTTTGCTAGACACCCAGTGGCTCATGCCTATAATCCTGGCTACTCAGGAGGCTGAGATCTGAGGATTGCATTTTGAAGACCGCCCAGGCAGGAAAGTCTGTGAGACTCTTTATCTCCAATAAACTACACAGAAAAAGCCAAAAGTGGCACTGTGGCTCAAGTGGTAGAGCACCAGCCATGAGCAAAATAAGCTCAGGAATAGACCCAGGCCCTGAGTTCAGTCCCCAGAACCAGCAAAAAACAAACACACACACACACACACAAAAGAAAGTGAGCTAGCATTTGGGTGAAATGGACGTCATGAAATTGTAAGCAACAGAGGTGAGACACCATAATGATCTTTTTTTTTCTAATGCATCTACAGAATGTAATAGATCAAACATCCCTCTGCTGAACATTTAACATCTAGAATAAATCTTTTTTAAAAAGTCGAAGTCAAAGATCAACAAAATAAGCAGCAGGAACTGTGTGTTTGTAAAGGGTAGGGTGGAGTCAAGGAGCAGGGAGGTGAAGGAAGAGAAGAAAGGAGGGAAATACTGGGGAAAAACGGAATGCACATCCTACCAAATCAAGGAAAGTCAGAGCAGTAGGGTGTGCGAGGGATGGGTGAGGCTGTTAAAAGGGGTGACATTGATCAAGATGTGTTGTGTCCATAAAGTGCGTTGTTGAATGGCATCTCCTTTGTACAACTACTTACAGGCCATTTATCAAAAGCTAAAAAAAAAGAGATGTCACAAATGGAAAGTATTTCAGAGGTAAAATTATTGAAAATCGCCACCAGATCATCTGTATTTCATAAATATATATATTCTATATATATGGAAATCCTATATATATAGAACTATGTAGAATTAGATAGATAGATACATAGATAGATAGTAGATAGATAGATAGATAGTAGATAGATAGTAGATAGATAGATAGATAGATAGATAGATAGATAGATAGATAGATAGATAGATAGATAGATAGATAGATAGATAGATGTAGAGAGACAGAGACAGGCAGAAACAGAGAGATTTACCATTGTAAATTTTGTAATCTGTCCTGGTTACCATTCCGGTCCAACCTTATTACATCAGATATATTCAATATACCACAATCTGAGGAATATTTAAGGTCTAAAACACCTCTGATCCCAAGAAATTTGGATCAGATCCTCAACCTGACTTTAAATGATGGTGGGTAAAGTGGGTTGGATTTCTAGCAGTTAAACGGTAGTTCTTTTATTTTTTTTAAAGGGAAAAATGAGACTCATCTAATGGCAGCGCTAAACAAGGGTTTGTTAATAAGTTACCGAACTACTGGAAAATCAGAAACACAGAGGAAGATAGCATATAAAGGATGTATGAGTAATTATAGTAATTACAGTTAGTAATTATAGACTGGCTAATCGCTCATGGAACTTTAGAGCATCTCCCATTTTGCAATTTCTTCCTTTTTTCTTTTCTTTTTTCTTTTTTTTTTTACTAAGACCAGGACTTGAACTCAAGACTTTGCCCTGGCTCAGCTTGGTTACTTGGCTGCCATTTCCCCAATTGAGCCACGCCTCCATCTTAGCTTTTTGCTGGTTAATGGCAGATGGACTTACAAGGACCTTTCTGTCTTTGACTGGCCTCCAACCCATGGTCCTCTAGATCTCAGCCTCCTGAGTGGCTAGATGGGAGCCACCGCAGCCCAACAACTATTTTTTAATGATTATATCCAAGATTAAATATGATACTACTATTTGACTATTGAAGTGATTCTCCTGGAGTAATTTATTCAAAAAGCAAACGATTTCCTGCCGCGGCTCGAAGTGAAATGCAGTATTTGCGCGACCCGATTAAGCGGAGATGCTTACCTCCTGATCGTTGAATGATGCGGGGAAGTTGGAAACTTGTCATAAATGTAGTCACACGTCTAGGGAATCATTTTCTAAGGGCAGCTCAGCCTTAGAGGTGAGTAACGATCGCGTTTGCTATGGACAGGAGAGCTGAATTTAAGACTTGGCATCCTGAGGACTTCACAACCACAGGGCACCAGGCAAAAAGCACATAAAAGATGTGACTGTAGGGCCACGGATTTGGAAAGGGTGTGTGTGTGTGTGTGTGTGTGTGTGTGTGTGTGTGTGTGTGTGTGT
>NW_012267297.1:4251058-4287761 GCF_000151885.1 Dipodomys ordii | reverse complement strand
CTGTGTGTGCAAACCAGGGGCAAGAAAAAAGTCAGGCCGGCATGCCTCTGTAATGCTGATTCAGCAGGAGAGGCTCTCCCTCCCTCCCCCTCCCCCTCTCCCTCTCCCACTCCCTCTCTCCTTCTTTCTCTCTCCCTCCTCCATGCTTCACTCCAAGCCATTGTAGAGATGGCCACCTAGAGGGTACAGCTCAAACTCGAGCTCTCCCCGAGCTATTAGAGCCGGGCTCCTTCCTTTGTGGTCAGGCAGCCCCACTGGCTGTGGAGCTCGGTGATCATATAAAGGTCTCCATTGTGGGCCTTCCCCCAAACCAGCCTCGGACCCCAGGCTTGCAGTGAGTCGGTGGCTGGTGTTGGAAACGCCCCTCTGCAGATACAGACTCCGCTCTGTGATTGACGGAAAGTCCTTCCACTTCTTTGCTTATTAAAAGTTTAGCTGTGATTTTTTTCTTTTGGTACTCATTAATTTAAAAAAAAATGTGTTTTCTGCTCTGGGCGCTGGTGGCTTATGCCTGTAATCCTAGTTACTGAGGGATGTGAGGTGCTGAGGAGTGTGAGTCGAATTTTCCTCAGGCAGGAAAAGTGCACAAGACTCTGACCTACAATGAGCCACCAAAAAGCCAGAGTGGAGCTGTGACCCAAGGGGTAGAGCGCTAGCCTGGAACCGAAGAGCTCAGGGACAAGTGCCCAGGCCCTGAGTTCAAGTCTCTCCCGCCCCTCAAAAATTGTCTCTTTAAGAGTCAGTTCTTCTAATCCTTTTCCTCTTAATTTTTTTTTCCTCCTGAAAAGTAAGACCACATCAACAGAAAAAGCTGGAAGTGGTGCTGTGGCTCAGGTCGTAAAACACTAGCCTTGAACAACAACAAAAAAAGCTCAGGGGCAGCACCCAGGCCCTGAGTTCAAGCCCCAGGACTGGCAAAAATAAAACAGGCTAGAGACACAGCTTAAGTAGCAGAGCACCAACAAAGTGCCAGGCCCTGAGTTCAATCCCTGGCATATAAAAAGGGAAAAAAAAACCACCAGTTTTGTTTGACCACATACATAGATTTAAAAAAAAAATCTTTCTGAGGTTAATGTGTTGTTCTTATGACTGGTACATCTTTATTCTAGATGCAATGTAATAAGGCCATCTGGTTGGATGTCCACACTACAAGTAGTCATTCTCCTTGCACATAATTGTGGCAAATATCAAATGTTAATCTGCAGTCACTGAGTTTTGGAGTGGGCCATGCGTTATTTGGCACTGAAGTCCCAGCAAGGTCTTCCCTTGGTTATAAAAGGCTGCCTTTCCACACCAGCCTTCCATTCTTGGACTCTGGGAACAAATAAGAGGACAGAGCGAATTGCGTTTCCTTCCGTGGTACCACTCCCTCAACGTTTCCATAACCAACACGTCAATTTTCACGTATTTTCTATTCTGTCATCAATTTAAAAAAAAAAAGAAAAGAAGAACGTTTGAGGAGCACAGTACAATGGTGGCAACCACCGCAAATGAACTCCAGGGAGAGAATGAATGAACAACGGAACAGGTGACCGTTGCCATGTTGGAGGGTTGAGCGATGATGCCTCATCATATGCTTCTCCTCAAAGAGAAATTTGTATTTCTGTGAAAGCAATTGATATTTGAACCACTTCCTAGTTTTCTTTTGAATAATTAAAATCCATGTGAGAGCCCAGTATTTGCGAAGTTTGAATGGCATTAGGAAGTTGCCAATTGGCATGGTTTGGTAGCTCTGCTATTTGTTTCAGTTTTGAGTTGGGGAATATTTTTGTATTCCCGGAGAAGCTGTTCTAAAATATGTCATCCATTTCACATTTTATCCCTTGTTAAGCTCATATTTTTCTGCCATACAAAAATAAATAAATAAAACACTCACTGGGGGCTACAGAATGGTCATAACATCGGGGAATTGGCCCCAGTCCAGATTAACCAGGAAGTGGCATCGAGGTAGCCAATTTTTGTTGTTTTTTTTTTTTCATTCTGAATTTGATATCTGGCTCATTTTTTTTAAAGCATAAATTTTGCACTAAGTTGAGTTATTTTCATTCAAGAAAACCTGATCCTATTTTGGCATTCTCTTTTTATAGACTCTACCCTGTACTACAAATGTTCAGTCTCTAATTATAGCTCACTTAAATACCTGGATTAAGGAATTACGAGCTATATCAGGGATTTGGACTCGATGGGAAATGAATTTCATGCCCAGGGAGAAAGTAATCCTGGGTCTGTTGTGTGGAAGATGATTTCTCTTGGATGTCTCTTTGGATATTCTAAATACCCTAAGTTGGAGCTTGCTGCCCTTTCTGTAGTAACTGAGCACGGGATTGTGTGAGCTAGGTATCGTGTCTTCTTACACATCAAGTATAATACCCGATTTGGGTATTGAACAGAAATACTGGAAGCAAGTGGCAAATCAATCATCTCAAACTGCGCAGGGAAGATCTCTGTCCGTTGAAGGAATTCTTCCACGTGGGCAGATTCAAAAGGGGAGTTGAGCCAGTGTGGGGAAACTTCAACCTCCCACGTTGAGTTTACATCCGCTGGTTTTCAGCCATAGATTTCCTTTGGAAAATCATCATTTGAGAGCTTGGAAGAATCTGAGAAACAAATATACTTCACGTTTGCTGGTGGGTAAACATACTTTCTAGGTGACTGATGTAAAACAAAGGCACTTACCAATGCACATCATTACCTTTACTTGCTAATGCATTAAGGTGCATAGAGATCAATTCAATTCAAGGTTGCCAGAATTCTAAAATCCTTCTCTGTGTTCACTTCTTGATGAGAGAGAGGATCGTCTTTATGTCTGGCTCTTTGCTAATGTTCAAGGTAGTGTTACATAGGAGAAAACCTCAAATTTTTGTTTTCTATTTCCCTCGCTGGGGTTTCTCTTAACCATGAAATTCTAGTTTTGCTACGCGTTTGCCCATCTTCTTCGTAAAATAACAGAAAGAGGTAAGAAAGAGGAAGCAGAAAGAAAGAAAACAAAGAAAGGAACTGAAACAAAAACGAGGTTGAAGGACAATCCCATTTCCACGCAAACCCAACTTAACCAGCCATTGATGGGCTCAGGTCATAGTACCCCGACTTTCCCCCCTCAGGAGCTTCCGATCTTGCGCAGTGTGACATAACATCGTCAGTGTTTCTGACACCTAATTCTGGAAGACACGATTTCCAGCGTGCATGGGGAAATTTTTCCCAGGGAGATTAATCATCTGAAGCTGTGTGTCTCACATACTGTATCCAATACTTTTCTCTTTGGAAAAGGGATCGATTCGAATTCATATTACATAACAATACACAAAAGAGCTTTGGCCACCAGCGTTAGGTTAATCATCTCTACTTTCCTTTGAGGGGGGTGGGAAAGTTAAAAATACAGAATACAGGTTGATGTTCAAGAGGAAGTCGAGTCATTTAAATGATAGATGAGAAGTCTGGCGATCACTCTCAGCTCCATAGGATACCTGTAAGGACCAGTTTTGAACTGATCCTTTTGAATGTTGTAGCTCTTTGTATTAACTATCATTATATTAACTGTTTTGAAAGCGCATGTATCCATAGGCCTACGTTCCCAGAGACATCAAAATGGCCTCGTCTTTTAAAATATGCAAATGCATAATTTAAAAAGACCCTAGCAAACAGCTAAGTCCTTCAAGTCATTTCCATGAGGACAGAGATTCAAGGAACAGAACCAGAAAGTTCCAGCAGATCTGGTGGCTGCCTATTTTGGAAGACAATAGAGCTTGTGAATTTTCATCTTTCTCTCCAGGCAGCTAGCTTAGTCTGGTTAACCGAAATTGTTGAGTAATTGTTCTGTGGTTGGGAACAAAATGTTGAATTAAACTGTTCTCAGTACAATAATTGTGTGATTATAGCATTTATGTTGCTGGCCAAAGGAACAATCATTAGGTTTGGAAGACTTACCAAAACCACGAGTACAAAAAAAAATGCAAATCACATGTAAATTGCTGTTCAATACCTATAGTGGTTTAGAAATAGGACAAAGTGTAGAGTACATTTCTAGTGTTGTTTTTTTTTAAAAAAGATAAACCTGGAAATCTTGATTGTACATTTAGCATAATACTGAAATTAGGAAGTGGCAGAAATGCATTCGCTTTAGGGTTTTTTTTCTTGTCTACACTACTTACATCCTCGGCCATGTATTTATTTCTCTCCACATCTCCCTCTTCTTTTGTTCCAGGCTCCAGTCCCATTTCTCCTAATCTCTTTTCTCAACTTCAGCATTTTTTAACTCTACATAGTTGTCGGAAAAGTTTTTTTTTTTATGTTTTTTTTCCCTCCTTTTTCTCTCCTACTCAAACTTAAGTGTTGAAAGGAACTTACCAACCCGTGAAGTATTAGGGTTCGTGGAGAGGAAGACTTAAGAAGAGAAACTGTCATCCAGTGGAGCAAAATCCAGTGGCTAATAAAATGGAAATGCTGTATTGCTTGCGTTTTGAAATAGGATGAATGCACATGCTGAAATACGATTTGTTTATTTTTAGCCTCATGGCATTCTTGCGAGGGAACCATTTACGGATTAAGATCACGATCCGATTTTGCAGACTCTCTGAGAATCACATATGACCTTTAGATTTAGTCAATAATGGGAATTTGAGTGTAGATCCATCAATCAAAGCTTGTCATTCCCAACGATGAATGATGGACGAGCGACACATTGACATTGTGTACTCAGGTAATTCGTGATTTACGGTGACAACCTGTTTTGTGGTGAGCAGTGTGAGGTTCTGAACTCAGGACCTTGAGCTCGCGAGGTTGGCTCTCTACAGCTCGAGCCATGTGGATGGAAGTCTTTTTTTTTTTTTTACAATGGTTTTCTATCAGGAGGTTCTGCTGTATTTCATTTTATTTTTAAGGTGATACAAGGCACTAAAATGTACTGAAAGGTGGGCCCAATCGCCTGTGAATACTCCAGCTCAGGCAGAAATAACCAGAATGCTGAAAAAAAAATCTTAACTGTACATCTCCCGCCTCTATAATTAGAAATATGTTTAACACTGAAATTTACGCCATGGTTTGGGCTTAGTTCCCTTAATTACGTGCGTGTCACACTGGAGTGCTTACTTCCTTCATAAACTTGTGTAAACGCTTTGCCACGAGGGTTGGTTTGAAAAGCCGATTATCAACTGTGTCAGGCAGGTATCAATATGGCTCTCGTGTTCCCTTTTTTTTTTTTTTCAGGTTTTTATTTCAAATAAATGTCATAGCAAAGGGCTGTCATTTCACATGACCATCGGTGCTCAAATGTGTTTTTTTTTTTCCTTTTATGACTATCTTTAAGTAGTTGTACAAGCGATGCCATTTAAGAGGGCAGTTTATGAATACAATATATCTCGATCACATAAAAATATTGGTAGTTGTACCTTCTTCCATTCCTATTCGAGATCAGTCAAAAGTATCCGGAGTGAAAATTTTAAAGATTTCAATTTCCTTCAAATCCACACTAAGTCGGATGATCTTTATGTTCCAAGATTTAAGTCAACTGTCATCTTATTAGCAGCTAGTACCTTATCACTTTTATTTTTTGGACATAAAATTTGCAAAATATTTTTATATAGACATTATCTGTTTCCAATTTTTTCAAAGGCAGAAACCTTTCTTGTTTCAGGGAAGAAGATTTTGTACAAACAGCTCAAAATGTTGTGTGCAAAGTTTTTAAGCTTTGTCTGTGATGTTGATTTAAAAAAAAATAACATAGGGGTTTTGAATTTATTCTTCTTGATTGCTTTCTCCAATAATGCAATCTTCAAACTGTACAGGTTTTGAAATGCTAACCACTCCATAATATTAAATAACCTCTAATTTCTGCCAGCCACCCACACATTAATTAGAGCAAACACAGAGATTTTAATGATCCCACTTGTCAATGGCAAAGCACACTGAAAAAATACAGATCCTATTTCAGTAATCAAATTGTATTTCTAAAGGAAATACAGACTCAATTCCTAGGTAAATGTTTCATCTTCCTTTAAAATGTACCTCACAGACCTGAAGTGAAAGAGAAAAATCACTCACGCCATAAGTGAAATTGTTGCTTTTGGAATCCATTTCTTAATATGAGCATTTTTCCCTCTGCCTAAAAAAAATCACATTTTCATATTATCGTTTTGCATAACACTAAGTCTCTGGAATCTTGCTTTATAGTTTAGCATGTGGAAATGCTTATCGTTGAGCATGTAAATAATTTTTACAAAGGTTCTCAGGTCTTGCAGTGTGTTTATTTTTTTGCAATTACTACATTTGGAATTCCTATGTTCATACGATTAAAATTGATAATTATGTTGTCCAGATTGCCTAATCTGCTATGAGCAATTAAGAAAGTTGTACGAAAATGTCCCCTCATGTTGGGGCCGATAATTGCTTCTTCTAATGCGCTCAGTTTTTGCCTCATAAATTGTGAGGCTATTTTATTAGATACATCTAACTTAAGAATTATTGTACTTTCTTGTTAAACTGGAACTCGTCGTGTTAGTTCTGGATGCTTACTTGCCATGATTACCCTTCAGGCATTAAAGCCTACTTTGTCTGACATCAGTATAGCCACTGAAGGATCTTTAAGGTGAACATTTTTTGATTAATATTGGTGTGATAAAACTTTTTCCATCCTTTGGAACTTTTTGTCATCAGGAATCAATTATATCCCACAAGCAAAATGCAATGGGACATTCTTAAATATCCTCTCTCTGTTGGCCTCCGTCTTTCATTTTGTGAGATTAGTCCCCTTTCTGTGTATTGCAAGTGACTTGATTTTCTCGTTTTAATCAGGCCTCATGTTTGTATCATGTTGTTATGCATCTTTTTTCCCTTTATAAGTTATATGTGTTAATTTTTGTCTCTTTTAATAATAGTTATAATTCATTTTTTCACAAACAAGACTATTTGCTGTATAGATTTCAGATTCTTTGTTCAAAGTGACAGAAAACACACCAGTAAGCAATTGTCCGTAGGTAGGCTGCTTGGAAGTGGGTTGGAGGTCTGACACTTGCAATCTGTGCAAACGTAACCCAGTTGCATTGTCTCTACATTGGTGGTGATAAAATCATCTTGTCTCATTGAGCTAGGATAGGCTAGTGTGTGAGTGTGTGTTGGTTGGTTGGGTTTGGTTTTTCTTTTCTCATCTTTTTGTGTGTGTTCAGTTTGTAAATGACTACGATTTTATTACTGTTATCTTTAAGTAGTATTACCACCAAGGAGCTGTCATTGGACAAAGTAGTTTATGGGTATAATGCATCGTGATCCATGTCACCCCTTCCAAAATTCTCACCCATCCCTCCTCTACCCACCTCCTCCCCTCTTTGTCGTAGGCTGTGTGTGTGACTACATTCACACACACACACACACACACACACACACACACATGCCTCTCCCCTCTTCATTCACCTGCTCCTTTCCCTTGACTCCACACTTGTTTTATTTTGCTAAACTCTGATTTTTGCCTTCCTGAGGAATTACACTATTTGAGACCTCCCGTGGCGGGGCTTTGAAGAGCCCCGCATCAGACCACGGCCTCACACATATTACGCACACTAAGCATGCGTCACACACTCCGTGTGTTTAAACAAGGAGTTCACTGAGTTTAAATAAGGAAAGATAGATCTGAAAATGCCAACATGGCGTGGAGCACCACGCAATGAAGCGAGAGAAATGAAAGTGTGATGACCATTAGCAGCAATCAGAACATTTCTGGGGCAGGGCAGACAGAGAGAATTCACGCAGTCAGGGGTGTTTCCTTGGCCTTCCCTACATCATCTAGATAAATTAGAATTGTCGCAATGTTGAGGGCTGGAAAATTTTGTTTTTCAGTCAAGAAGGCAGTCTGGGGACCCACCATATTACAGCAGCCCCTCTCTACTTAAAGATTATTACGTGAAGGCAAATCATAGGCTGCGTGCTAGAAACCATCAGCGCAGCCTAACAACACAGAAAGACAGGTCTTCCTCCTCCCTTCTCATCATTGCAAATAAGGTGAAGCACTTGACCATTCAACGAACGGTGTGTGTTGCTGCCTGCAAAACTCAAAAACCTGTGGATTACCTAAATGACCCTGCCCTCAGGGCTGTCCAATGGAGAACAGTATCCCCACAGGTTCAGCTCGAATCGCGTTGACCAATGATCTTTCTAGCAATCTCATGCGTTTTCTTTGCAGTGACAAATGTCCTAGTGCATAGCTTGCTGATTTGGACACTCATCCAGGATGCACTGCCGTGCGCTGAGTACAGTTCAGAGACTGTGCCACCAAAGAACACAATTTCTCACTCGCCAAGGAAATTTCTCACTCGTCAAGAAAACCAGGTGCTAACTGTTTTCTAACATGGCTGCGTGAGAGGAGATACTTTTAGTCTGTTTGTAGGGATTCTGCTTTAAAGACTTCTTTTTTAGGGGGGAGGGGGCGGGGGAGTCGTGGGGCTTGAACTCTGGGAGTGGGCGCTCTCCCTGAGCTCTTCAGCTCAAGGCTGGCGCTCTACCAACTTCAGCCACAGCGCCACTCCTGTTTTTCTGGTGGTTTATTAGAGATCAGAGTCTCACAGACTGCCCTGCCTGGGCTGGATCCTCAGATCTCAGCCTCCTGAGTAGCCAGGATGACAGGCGTGAGCCACCTGCACCTGGCTTAATATCTTCTTTTACTGCTGATAAGCAATATTCCAGTGAACTCTGGGTTATGAGTGGGTCACATGAACCAGCATCTCCTAACTGAAAACACTGAATGATCCTGGGAAAAATTGAATCGAGGACATAAGAGCATGCTGGATTTGGGTGGCTGACACCTGTCATCCTAGCTAATCAGGAGTCCGAGATCTGAGGGTCGCAGCTTGAAGCCAGCTCGGGCAGTGAAGTTTATGAGACTTTGAACTCCGATTAAATAGCAACAACAACAACAAAACACTGGAAATGCAGTTGTGGCTCAAGTAGTACAGTGTCAGCCCTGAGCAGAGAAGTAAGAATGTGAGGTCCTGAGTTTGTTCCTTAGCACGAATGTGCACACACACACACACACACACACACACACACACACTTATGAGGTTAGAATCACATCTTGTTGTGCCCCAAATTTAAGGGAGTAGCTATTTACTTGAATTTTCATCAAGAGTTTATTTTTAATTTTTTTGTGAGGCTTTTTAGGTTTTTTTTGGGAGAGGCATTTGAAAGGTCATGTCTGTAAATAAGACTCTGGATTTCATGCATTTCTGTACTTTCTTTAGATATTGCTGGTAAGTGACATAGCCCGAATTTTAAATGTATTCAGCACCATCCAGCTCTTCCCATTGGACTTATTTTCTAAGTGGTTTTTACGTTTACAGCCATTCCTTACGAGTAACCACAGTGTGCATCTTCCTCATAAATAACATGCAACATCAGGTCTTAGGTTATTTCTTGAAAGGCCCCTTAGAATTCTCTCTGTATATGTAGATTATTTCTCTACCGGATGAAATACACAAAACCTTTTAGCATCACCATCAGATCTGGGACTTGGGGAAAGAAAACAGTGTGTGTGTGTGTGTGTGTGTGTGTGTGTGTGTGTGTGTGTGTGTGTGTCAGTGTCAGTGAATGGGTCCAACCAGTAACTTGCCAAGGTTCAAGACATCACTTTAAGGAAAAATAATACATCACCAATTGTAAATAAAGATGAAATCAAACCTGAGGCCCATTGAATAACTAGAATATTTAGTAAGCTCTGAGCTATTACAAGAAGAAACTTCATCGACTTTTTTTTAACGCTAGGTACATATTTTCATATCCAGACCAGCGGTCAAGTAGTAAACAGCCACCTTCGATACACTGCCCTGTGCAGGGTACTGACGACATCAGCTAGTATGCTTGGCTGTGCCCTGATCTTCAAAACAGCTGACCCTGAAGACAGACACGGGTCATTTCAGTCTAACCCAGTGACCACCCGGCCCGCAGACCACACATAAACCAAAGAAGGAAACACTGTTAACCGCAGTAGTTGTCTTAAGACTTTCGCATCTCCCTAGCCATCTGGGTGGGATTTTTCTTTTTCTTTTTTTTTTTGTCGGTCGTGGAGCTTGAACTCTGGGCCTGGGCGCTGTCCCTCAGCTCTTCAGCTCAAGGCGAGCGCTCTACCACTTGAGCTACAGCGCCACTTCTGGTTTTCTGGTGATTTATTAGAGATAGGAGTCTCACGGTCTCTCCTGCCTGGGCTGGCTTTGAACCACGATCCTCAGATCTCAGCCTCCTGAGTAGCTAGGATTACAGGCGTGAGCCACCAGCGCCCGGCTGGGCGGGATTTTTCTAGAAGTCTGAGAAGTGGGTCCCCTCACCTGCCTGAGGCTTCCTCCGCTGCTCTTCAATTTTGCCAACGGCAGTTGCTGTCCTTGCCGCAATATTGTTGGAAATTCTAAAGAAGTGGGTGCAGAGTGCCAACTCCATGCACTGGTAAACAGGCGGGTGGTCCCTGGAGAGTTCAGATGGCCATAAAAGCAACGAGGCTCAAGACTTAAGCAGGTGAAGTGCATTCTGCATTGGGAGCATGGGTTAAAAAAAATCCATTCATTAATTCTGTCTATATTTAAAGCATTCAATATGAAGTATATTTTCATACTCAAGGATGTTAACGTACCTATCAATCTGCATAGTTAACTTCATCTTGTGTGTGTGTGTGTGTGTGTTAAACATACGGACACTATGATCTTAACAATACCCAGCATACATAAAATAGATTCATTACAGTCCTCGCGATGCACATTGGATCTCATACTACACGTTTCCATTTTGTTCTCTTTGGTCCATGTCTGTCGACCCACCCATCAGTGACCATGTTAGCCCCCACCCCATGTTCTATTTCCACGTATTCTACTTTGGTTGGAACTTGTATATGTTAAGTGAGATCATGCAATGCTTTTTTTTTTCTGCATCTGGCTCATCTCAAGTAAGCTAATGGCTTCAGTTTCATCTATATTGATAAGAATGGTAGGATGTCAGGGATTTTCCCCCTTAAAATTAATTATATTTCTTGGAATAAATATATATATGTATATAGAATATATACATATAATAATATAAATATATATGTGTGTGTATAGAATATGTGTATGTGTGTATAGATGTGTATAAATGTGTATAGGTGAAGCATATATATAAATTGATGTATGTACATAGGTACATGTATAGGCATGTATGCATGCACATGCATGTACATATATCCATTTACCGCAGCGGATACCCGCATTGTTCCCACACTTTGGCCCTGCAGATGATTTTGCAGTGCGCATGGGTAGAATATGACTGTTTGTATAAGATGTTGATTTCATTGTCTTCCTGTACGTACCCAGCAGAAAGGTTGCCCTGTTGCTTAGTAGCCATGTTTTTGATATTTTAAGACCCTCTTCCACACTGTTTTCCATCATGGCCGCCCTAATTTACATTTTCACCCACAGCATGCAAGGTTTCTCTTCTCCACACCCTCACCAGCATCTGTTACCTCTTATCTTGGGTCTAATAACCAACAGGTGTGATGTGATGTCTCATGATGCTCTCATATATGCTACTCTTTTTCATATACCTGTTGCCTCTTCTTGCGTCGACACTGGAGAAATGTTGATTCCTTTATTTTGTTTCTTGCCCACTTTTCAGATTGGCTTTTTGTTACTTGTTTTGTGTTTACTCTTGAGTTCTCAGAATTCCTTCTGTATTGGGGATGTTCTCATTTCTTGCCTTTTGTCTGCTTCCTTTTCTTGATTGTTGAAGTTTTCAGCTACACCAGTTACAATCGTGTTATACCATTGGTGGAAGAATAGATCTCTTCACCAGAAGGAATTTAAAAATCTATTGGCAACCAGCAAAGCAACATAGCAGGAGAGAGGCAATGTGAAATCATGTTATAATCGAATCCTTTTGGCATGGAAGGAAAATAGCCTTAGAAACGAACAGAAATGGTCAAAATTTGGGAGGAGCTTGAAGTATATGTTACTAATATGTAACCTGTGAAAATTTTGTGTTGAAGTGAAAAACTTCCATTCCATTCCTGATGCTTCTTCCTATTGTCCACTGACATGGGCAAAAGCTGAAAGCAACCCAAGATAGTTAGCAAATCGCATGAGATAGCATTTCCTATGTTAAATCCTTCAGTGCTATGTTTTGTTAGATCTTTGCTTAACTGTTTGGTAATCAGATTATTAAAGAAACATATACACACAGAGAGAAATGGCAAGGTATTTTGTGCAGAAAACATAAAGCAAAACAGAATATACAAGCAAAATGCCAATCTTGGTATAAAAATGGTTTAAAAAACAGGATTTTACATTTTGACGATCATTTAATGTGATCCTTCATTGTAGCGAGAAAAAAAAGTAGGAGTTAATTTTGTTTCCGTACTGTCTGTAAATTCATATTTTGATTTCAGAA
Organism: Dipodomys ordii; assembly: GCF_000151885.1. Lineage (NCBI taxonomy): Eukaryota > Metazoa > Chordata > Mammalia > Rodentia > Heteromyidae > Dipodomys > Dipodomys ordii. The sequence continues at coordinate 4,275,377 of NW_012267297.1, read as the reverse complement.
AGTTGTTATAACAGTTTGTTTCATAACCCGTTAGAGCTGCGTAACTAGGGGATCATACGGAATTCCCAGAAACTTTCTCTGTCAATTTTTCATACTGATAAGATTGGCAATAGCAGCCCCTTAGTTACTAATTTCGAGAGGCTGGATAAAGAATAAATGAACTAATATATATATATATATATATATATTAGTTCATATATATGTGCAAATGCTTTATGAAAGTACAAAACATTGTTGTATGCTAGCATAAAACATAACCATTTCAAAGCATGCTCAATCTTGCATCAGGCAACGGGGTGTGTGTGTGTGTGTGTGTGTGTGTGTGTGTGAAGAGAGAGAGGAGACTTCAGGTTTTTTTTAGTTTGAACAGAGTTTATGTATGTGAACATACACTTTTAGCATGTACAACTCAATAGTTTTCATTCTTTTCACAGTGTATTCCAGATCCTCTTTTGTTTCTATGTGTGTGTTTTATGTGTATGTGTATATCTTACTGTAGATCAAACCTAGGGCATGCCAGGAAAGTACTGTACTAATTATCTTGCCTTCAGCCCTACACTATTTTCCTTATGCTCTCCAAATTCCACACTCAGCAATCACCCAGCTTACCACACCCTCATTGAATAATTTCTAGATACTTAAAAACAATTGTCAGTCCTGGGCCTTGAACTCTGGGCCTGGACGCTGTCCCTGAGCTTCTTTTTGCTCAAGGCTAGCGCTCTACCAGTTAGAGCCACAGCACCACTTCCGGCTTTTTCTGTGTCTGTGGTGCTGAGGAATCGAACCCAGGGCCTCATGCATGCTAGGCGAGTGCTCTACCACTGAGCCACCCTGATTATCCATTTTTAGTGTCGAGATTTTTCCTGGAGTCATGAGACAACACTTACGATGGAAACGTCTCCTCTTTATAACAATACTCATCGTTTTGCTTCCAGCTGACCTTAATTGAAGGCCTATTCAGACGTTTCTTTTCAAGGATGTGATCCTCTGGTTTTGAAAATACAGTCTAGGGGCTGGGCAGGTGGCTCAGTGGTAGAGCGCTTGCCTTGCATGCCTGAGGCCCTGGGTTCCATTCCTCAGCACCACATAAGCAAAAAGAAAAAAGCCGGAAGTGGCGCTGTGGCTCAAGTGGTAGAGCGCTAGCCTTGAGCTGAAGAGCTGAGGGACAGCGCCCAGGCCCAGAGTTCAGGCCCCACAACCGGACCCCCTTCCCAAAAAAAGAAAATACAGTCTACTCTGAGATAAGAAGAATTGGTCAGTCAAACCTGCCTAGCCTCAAGAACGAAATTTCCTCTCCTTCCAGTAACAGAAGGCTTCCCTACACCAGTTGAACTTGGCCGTAGCCTAGGATCGCTGCCAACAATAAACACATCGCAGACACGGAAGCCGCAGTAGTGAAATGAGGCTGCCATGTACCATCGCTCTCCCTGTTAGATCCAGGGGCGATCCAGTTAATAAGAAATGACAGTTGCTCCAGACGAAATGCAGAGGAGGTTGGGTAATCCCAGTCTGGCCAGGAAATCGCCCTGGCCTGGTATGGAGATGTTCTCCACGCTCACAAACTCTCTCTGCGTCTCTATCATCCCGCTCCATGCTTTCCTCATACAAATCCAGCTCCTGAGGCCTAAGCTCGGAGCATCCAGGGGCTCTTTGGTGACAGAGAAGAGGAAGGGGACAAAAAGGGAATGCGACAAAAGAAAATCTGATAGGCAGTTTTGGAAAAGAAAAGGGGGGGAGGCAGAGAGAGAGAGAGAGAGAGAGAGCTACTTTCCTGCTTCAGTGCTGTATTTGCTTCTGTAGTGCTCACGGTAAGCAGGAAGAGCATGCATGCACTCTCCACAGGGCTGGACACTGGCAGGTTTGAAGGCCCCGGAGGTAACATTAACACTTGCCACGGGACAAAAAGTATTTGTAGTCATCAGATAACTTTGCAGTCAGTTTCAATAACATCACTCTCTCTCTCTCTCTTCCTCTCTCTCCCCCCCTTACTATCTTTTTTTTTTTCTTCATCTTGGCAGCCGAGCTCTTAGTAGAACCATCTGTCTTTCTATTAGTATTTTTGAGGCCTGTTTTGAAGCCGCCTTGCTTGGCATAGTCACTCTTATCCTTGGAAACAATTTAAAAAATAAATAAAAAAATAAAAAGTTCCGTGGCTTTTTGCCGAAGAAGTGTACTATATAAAAAAAAATAATAAATCCACATGGCTGTTCATTTTTGTTCTCGAAGAACATGGCTACTTGGTCTTTGTCTCACATCAGATGAATTTAGGGGTGACTGGTGAGAAGGAGAGGCAGCGATTGTGAATTTAGCCTTTTTTTTTTTAATGTTCCTGTAGCCCTTCTGAAATTTTTCTTTAATCATCCTAGCAGACTAAGTGCAGGAGACACTAACTGCTTAATTTTTAATGATTTTTGTTTTTCTAAAAGACGGTCACAGGGAGGGAGAGACACTGACTAAATCAACTTTCTTGTTGATGAAGTAAAAAAAAATGACAAACTGTGAGTGGTTCGTTGACGATCCCACAGGTCCGTTGTGGCTGACAGGGAAAATCAGCTCTGTTCTGCTGATTCCAGTTTGGATCATTAGACAGCGTTTACCTGAACCCCTGTCGGCTTCTCATTTGACTGTTATATCCTTCGTCTTCCCAGAAACGGCTGTACAGGGCCGTCCTGGGCTTCTACACAGCCGTTGCCAGCCCCGATTGAAGGTGACAAAATTCCAGTCGTAGGTGGACTTATCCCTAAAGGTGACACGCGCTCCTTGCGCGCAACTCCAGGGGAGAATCTGCAAACTTTCAGCCCTTTCCGTCTATTTGCCATTGGACCGATTTCAGCCGTGCAGCTGTTCACTGCTTCTGTTTGGTACACACCGTGAACACATCTCCCAGAAGAAATGCCTTCCTCTCACCCTCTTACATCTGCTCGGCCCTGTCCAGAACCTGCTCCTGAGAGCCTGAAGCTTCTCCGAGCTCTCTGCTGCTGGTGTTAGGTTTTATGTTGTTGTTCTTGTTTTCTTTTTTTTTTTAAGGACTTGTACAGAGCAGTTTCAGTTCAACAGAACAATTTATGAGCCCAGGACATCTTTTTTTGTTTGTTTGTTTGGTTTGGGGCGGTCGTGGGGCTTGAACTCGGGGCCTGGGCGCTATCCCTCAGCTCAAGGCTTGCACTCTACCACTTGAGTCACAGCACCACTTCTGGTTTTCTGAGTGGTTCATTGGAGATAAGAGGCTCACAGACTTTCCTGCCCGAGCTGGCTTTGAACTGCGATCCTCAGATCTCAGCCTCCTGAGTAGCTGGGATGACAGGCGGGAGCCACCGGTGCCCGGCTTTAGAGTCTCTTCCCACACCTGTCATCCCAGCTACTCAGATAGCTGAGATGTGAGGATCACCATTGGAAACAGGCCTGGGCAGGAAAGTCCATGAGACTCTCATCTCTAGTCAGCTACCCATAAAGCAGAAGTGGAGTGTGACTTTAAGGGTTAGTCTTGAGAAAAAAATAATTAAGGGACATTTCCCAGGCCCTGAGTTCAAGCTCCAGGACCAGCGTGCGCGTGCACACACACACACACACACACACACACACACACACAAAATTTTCTCTCTCAGCTGAATGATGTTGTCAATTCCTCTAGCCAACAATTCCAGGGGACATTATTTTGTGTCTCTAAAAATCCTCTATCAATTTTCTCCCTCAGTCTTAAGCTTTCTTTTTTGTTGTTGTTGTTGTCAGTTGTGGGACTTGAACTCAGGGCCTGGGCGCTGTCCCTCAGCTCTTCAGCTCAAGGCTAGTGCTCTACCACTTGAGCCACAGCACCACTTCCGACTTTTTCTGCTTATGTGGTGCTGAGGAATTGAACCCAGGGCCTCATGCATGCAAGGCGAGCGCTCTACCACTGAGCCACCTGCCCAGCCCAGTTTCCCTTGTTGGTTTGTTTTTTGTGATGTGATAATTGTGTTTTTCTTTACTCTGAGTCAGATCTGGCCTCTCTGCCCAGTCTTCCATCCTCTGCTCTATCTTGTGATCTTTCCAGCCCAGCCCTCCCTAGCTTACAAAATTCATTCTCCCCAGCTAAGGCTCTCCAATCTCGACCCTGTGAAGAGCTCTTCCATTGGCTCCCCTCTGGCCCAGTGTTAGCCTGAGAATGGCCTCTTTCCCCTGTGGTTTTTAGTTGCTTGATACCACTGGGGATAGAGTGTCTTTGCTTCCAACCTTTTCTTACCCCCTCTGTATTTGTTGATGTCTCCACCTCTCTGTCTGTCTGTCTCTGTCTGTCTGTCTCTCTGGCTCTCTCTCTTTCTCTCCTGCATACACACACAATCTCTTCACCTAGCTACCTCTGCTCTACATTGATCTGGTGTCTTCATATCACCTGTGTACTATCACGAGACTGCTCGCCATGAGAAGAATTCTACACATGAATGCTATCTGTGAACGAATGATGGCAAATTATCTCTGGGAATTAATGACAGGGTTTTTTTTTTAACTGTTCGTTTGTCCCCAACCGACTCAGAGCCCCTGGTGATGAAGCCTAAATATGAATCCATCTTTTAATCCTGAGTTTCCCAAAATGTCTCCTCCTGCCAAACTCAGTATTCATGGAATTAGGCAACAATAAATGGAGCCATTGAACTGGAAGTCAAATGAATAATAGTAAGCTTCTACTTAACAACTTCACAAAGCGACTGAAGAGTGTCCCAATCATTATTGTGAGATATTAGCTGCTGAGTACTTGGTAGGTGTTCATACTTTCTTTTTTAGTGTGATGAAACAGGTCATGTGTGGGGTCACGAGGTTTTGGAGGGCAGGGCTACTGAAGAGCGATGTGGTAATACCAAAGTGTTAAGGCCTTCTATTTTAAAGTTTTGAAATGTAGAAAGGAGCCTTGTAAATTAATTACAATTTATTCTAACTTGTTAATAACATGCCCCCAATAAAAAGACCAAAATTTGTGACAAAAGTAGTTTATTGAAAGTTAATTAAAAATGTCACACATTTTTAAACCTTAATTAGGAGTTTAAAGGAAATTTTATGCACTAAGTGAAGGAAAAATAAATGAGTCTCGTAGCTATCCGGTACTGGAAATACTCAAAACAAGCTGATACACAGAATGAATTACTAACCCTATAAACAAGTAGGCTTAGAATTTGTCCAGAAAATACTGTAGTGTTTTGATCTACTGTATTCTCTCCCTTCTGAATGGTGGCTGAATTGTAGTAGCAGCAAGCTGAATATTAGCGAAGATATAGTAATACTAGCCAATGCTCGTGATTCACCCAAGTTATATTCACACAGCTGTCAGGAGCAGGGGATTGGTCACTTCTAAACAATTGCTCCTAGGGGAAATACACTTAATTTCTTCTGAGCCTGTTCCTCAACAGCTCCATCCATCCATCCATCCATCCTTCCCTATCTTGGTTCACGTGTGCTTCCGTGGAAAAGCACTTGGTTTAATATTTATCATCCATTCATTCATATTGAACGTCAACCCCAGCAGCATTCAAACTCCTGGCTGAATGAGGCTCAACCAAGCCGTCTCTTTTCTCCCACAATGCACCTCACCCAAGCCATTTAACGCTTGGTTTTGAAGTGTCTCAGCCCGACTTTTCTCTCCCCTGTGCAGGTTCATGAACCACCCCGCAGCAGCATATGTATTGACTGGGGGTTGTAGATAAACTTTATTGAATGGGAAAGAGTGTGCAAGTGGCATAATCCACAAGTAATAATGCACCCATAATGAGAGACTACTGTCTGTGGAGGCCGCTTGTAGCTGTTGAAGACCTGGATTAACCACTCATTGGGGACTGTGTTTATTTTAGTGTTTCTTGTGCGTGTTAATAGCATGTTGCACGCTGTCTTGTGGTGCGCGATAGAAATCTCCTTGCTGCCATGATAAAGTCAGCAGTAGGTTCTGGGTCATTCCTTCAATTCTCCTCCTCCTCTTTTCTTCCTTTTCTTTCCTTCTACCTCCTCCCCTTCCCTCACATTTCTTTCTGTGCTGGAATGTGGGTCCCATCTGAGCTTGCCCTCTACAGAAATGAGGGATTGGAAGCCGTTCACTTGGCCACAAGAGACCAATGTCCTCGGTAGCCCCATGTCTTCAGAATGCCAGGTAATCTGTAGGATCCTGCTCTGATTTAAATGGTGCTCTGATGTAAATGGTGCTACTCTTTTGTATGTTACTAGTCAGGGGGCTCGAACTCAGGACCCAGGGGCTGTTCCTAAGCTTTAGAGCTCAAGGCTAACGCTCTACCACTTGAGCCACAGCTCCACTTCCAGCCTTTTGGTGGTTCATTGGAGATAAGAGTCTCTCAGACTTAACTTTCTCACTAGCTGGCTTTGCACCACAATCCTCCAATAAGGTAAACATTTAGAATAGCCATATTTAATTATTTTTTAAAAAAAAACCTCTGAATGAATTGCAGCTTATAATAATAATGTTAACATTATTATAGCATTAAGATTATGTTAGCAAAGTTTTATTTGAGAGAATTTACTGTACAAAGCTGCTATATAAAGTATACTTGTGCAGTTGTACAAGAGAACAAGGAAATATCTACACAATGGAAGCAAAGGGTTCTTATTGAACATAAATACCAATAGGAATGAAGTTACCAAGAGTAATGGCATTGCACGAGTAAATATGAAGCCTTTGAGGTCTAGAATAAATTGAAAACCACAGCTTGACTGTCCACCAAGGTATCAGGATAATCAATTCAAGTATTTATTCTGTGTTCTAAACATAATAGGGGAAAATAAATGAAAAAGTAAACAAACTCCAGGCAATAGAACAAAAAGAAAGTAGTAATACAACATTATTAAAACATAGCACAAAGATACAGTAATTAAAGCAGAATGGTCATAGAACATGATAGGCAAGCCCATCTATCCATACCAGAAATGTGAAGCCAATTTCTGATATTTCTGGGTTCTTTTTCTATTTCTGTTTGGGGATGGAGAGAGAGGAGAGAAAGGATAATGAATGACAACTTACATCAACTACATGGTGTTGATGAGCAGGTATGGCATAAGGAAACGTACTAGAACTTACTAGAACTGCTGAACAATGAAGAGTTGGGGAGAGAGCTGGGTGTCAGTGGCTCCCGCCTGGCATCCCGGCGACTCAGGAGGCTGAGATCTGAGGATTGCGGTTCAAAGCCAGCCTGCGCAGGAAAGTCCGTGAGACTCTGATCTCCCATGAACCACCAGAAAACCAGAAGTGGAGCTGTGGCTCAAGTGGTAGAGAGCCAGCCTTGAGCTGAAGAGCTGAGGGACAGCAGTCAGGCCCGGAGTTCAAGCTCCAACCCGACCAAATAAAAATAAAGAAAGAGTTGGAAAGAGCAATAGATGAAACTGTGAGTAAATTTCAATATACACATGTGAATTACCAGTTACAGTTAGAATAGACTGGGGTGGGGGTGGGGACAAACGACAGGGACAGTTGTTGAGCTGGGAGGAAAACGGATTGGTGGAGCAGGATGAATGTGTTCAGCGTACGTTATGTGTCCGCATGAACACAGATCAGAATAACCTGCTGAAAGTTTTTAAAGAAGAGGGGATGAGAAGATAAGATGGAGGAGGTGAACTTGATTAGGGTACATCCCCTGTGTGTATGGCTTCATGCTCAAGGCTGGTGCTCCACCACCTGAGCCATACCTCCAGTCTGGCTTTCTGTGGATTCATTGGAAAGAAGAGCCTCTAGGACTTCCTTGCCATGGGGTGTGTTTGAACCCCAATCCTCAGATCTCAGCCTCCTAAGGAGATACGATTATAGGCGTGAGCTTACAGCGCGTGGCTGTGGACGTCATTTTCTCAACTCTTCACGTGTCTGAACTATGAATATCTCTTAGAAACCATGGATAGGTTTATGTTTGATGTGAGGATCTTTTTCTCCTTTGTGCCAAAGTGCTCTTATTAAATTTATGGTGCATTTTACAACCAGAGGCGCTTCGGAGAGGAGCAGATGTGCTGTATAAAATAAAACTCCAGGAATAAGTTGCAGGGAATATAAAGAATATATAATAGATGACCACATCTCCCTGGCCAAGGCGACAAGCAAAAGCTTGTTACAGTGCTGTGTCCCCCTTGTCGACCAGAGCCAACCCCATTCCATTTGATCTTAGCATGTCGGCCTCTTATTTTAGATCTTTGATTCCCTACCTGATTGTTCATCCGCTGCTTCTGTGCTTTCCCCATTAGGGTCTCCTTGCTTTCTTTAACTGTGTTCCACAATGCCGACTGGAATGAGGCAAACCTTCAGTCCTCACCTTAAGACCCTGTGTATTCCTGTAGTTCTCATCAGTTCCTCTTTGCCCCTGTGACAGAAAGAGGTTTAAAGCTCTTTGTGTGTGTGTGTGTGTGTGTGTGTGTGTGTGTGCAAAAAATAAAAACAAAAACGAATCCCAGTTTGGAGTCCTCCAGGAAGCAGATCTACCATGCGTGCAGTCTCTGCCTCCCAGACCCCTTCCTTCCTACTGTACCTCCTTCCCTCAGTGCACTCTTCCCCAACCAGAAATCTTGGAAATAGCTCACAGGTTTACTTTGGAAGATGAGGCCAGATGAGTTCAGGTTTTGATCGAGAAATAATCTTTTATTGGAAGGAAGAGTCAGCCCCAGGTATTTTTTTTAACGTGGTGGTTGTTTTGTTTTGTTGATGATGAGAAATGGTAAGAACTCGTAAGACTCGAGGTACTTACAGTATGCCAAAGTGCTGTGTGGATTCGTCTGAATGAATCTGTAATCATTTTGTCTGTTGAGGTCACTGGCTTTGTAAAATCCCAGCAACCCCTGCTATAACTGAAGCTTCCTGTGAAGGTGGAAACTGAGTTTGAGGACTTAAAAAAAAGTTATGATACTTCAGTGCCTAGCTTAGTTTCTTGTACGTGGTATACATTTATTCAATGTCTGCTAAATAGCTAAATTAATGTGTGGCAGGCTTAGTGAAGAGGAACTGTGTCAGATATGATCTTTAATATATTCCTTGATTTTCATCCGTATACCCTGTGACAGATGTTAGCCAGTAATCACGTTCACAAAGCAGATCTTTTCATAGATTTACTTGAAAAGAATAATCATGGGTATGGGTATCATAGCTAATGACCACTTCAGCATACTCGACGATGAGGACATTAGGTTTGTTTCTTACACAGTCCACAGAAGGCAGAGCTCCCATCCTAGTTTATTTGCTAGCTGGTTTGAAGCCCATATATGAGAACAGAACCAGATAATTAGAACGTAATCCAAAAGCGACAGGGAACGCGGAGATTGTATAGTTCCCGAGTCATTCAGTTGGTTTGCAAACACCAAACAAGAATGGAGAGAGACTGGATTTGAGGCCCTGGGCCTACTCATTCTCTAGCTATGAGAAGGAACTCAGTTCTTGTTGGTACCAGCCACTGCTTCTTAAAGGACTTTTTTATTGTTGTCATAAAGGTGATGTACAGAGGGGTGACAGTTCCGTAAGTCAGATGATGAGCGTATCTCTTTTTGGACCATGTCCCCCCATTCCTCACTCTCTACCAGTTTTTCCCTCCCATCCCCTCCCACAAGTTGAAGAGTTGATTTTCCACATGGGGTCCAGTGAGGGCCATGGGTGCATTTGTGCGCCCTCTGTTCCCCCATTTCTGTGCCCCCCTCACCCTCCCAGAGACAAATAAGTGACCAAACAGAGCAAAAAGAAAACAAAACAAAAACAGCAAAAAGAGAAAAAGAAAAAAGCCTCTTGTTTCCATCTTCTGGAGATCATTTCGATAAATATCATTTTGGATGATCAGAGGTACAGAGGCCTTGTTTTTATGTTCCTCTCCTAATAGAATTCCCCTTTGGCCTCACAGTGTGTGAATGCCTAGAGTCCTGTATCATTTATTATGGCCCCCTCTAATTTAGATCTCGCTGTGACAGATGAGAGAAAACATGCACTGTTGGTCACCCAGAGCTTGGCTTACCTCACTTAACATGATTTGTCTTAGGTCCATCCATTTCCCTGAAAATGGCATCTTATTATTCTTTCTACTGGCTATGTAAAATTCTATTGTGTAAACACACATTTTGTCATCCAATCCTCTATTGTGGGGAATCTGGGCTGTCTCCGTATCTTGGCTATCGTGAATAGTACAGCAATGAACATGGCTGCGCAGGTGTCTTCATCATATCCTGGCTTATTATGTTCAGGGTGGGTGCCCAGGAGTGGTATGGCGGGGACATGGGGGAGACCTGGGTTTCGTTTGTTTGAGGAACCTCCAGACTGCTGTCCAGAGTGCTCGTACTAGTTTACGTTCCCACCAAACCAGTCACTTCGTCACCCAAAGAAGGGGAAAGTCGTCATTGTTGCATAGGTTTTCTTCTGGCTTGTTATTCAAGATTGTTAAGACTTACTCTATGAGTGTGAGAGTTCTATCTTCTGATAGTGAAGTTATCCATAGGATACCAGTTTAGTTTTCATCTCATAAAAAAGGAATTTGTGCTGTGGCCGGGAGATAAAATGGTGGTGTTGGATGGGGGGTGCGGGGAGAGCGGAATGTGAAAAGGGGTGACGTGAATCAAGATGCATTGTATTCATCCACTACTTTGTGAAAAAACAATTCCTCTGTACAACTACTTAAAGATAATAACAAGAAGAAAGAATCCATCCTAACAGATGTTAATTCCGGAGATACACTTCACTTCATTGCCACCTACTCATCATTTTTTGAGCCCTTAACTTTGGTGGAATAACTTAATGTCATTGAATTTTCCTTGAACCATAAACTGAAGGAGGGTGGAAGAGTGAAAGATCTGGAAACTTCTGCTCTTGATTCTCTCTGTCTCGTTCAGCAGGTTCAAGGTCAATTGCCGCCCTTAATGATCCCCGTGTTCCCTCCGGATCAAAGGACTCTGGCTGCAGCCGCCCAGCAAGGATTCCTCCTCCCTCCGGGCTTCAGCTACAAGGCCGGATGCAGTAAGTCCCCCCCCCGCCCCGGGCTGGGCCACTAGGGAAGGGTGGAGAGCGTGGGGTCTGGAGACTGGGCTGGGTTACCAGAAGGCCACACCAAGATGGCGGCAGAAAGGACGTGTGTTGGTGTTTCTAGTAACAGCCTGTGGATTATTCTTGTGCTTCGAAAACCATGATTTGCACTACATAAATTCACTTCTTTATCTTTGGTTTCCATACTATACTAAAACTGAATGCAATTGGAGGGTTTATTTTACTTCTTTATGATGTATTTATTTATGCGGAGGTACAATGGGAACTTGGTTTTTTAATTCTCTTATCCTTAAGTAGTTGTACAGTATATCTAGATCAGAGCCACCCCTTTCAACGTTCTCACCCATCCCTCCCCTAACCCTCCCCTTTGTGTTTAAAGAAGTTTCTATTACCCAGAAAGATACATCTAGATTCCTGAACTTGTTGACCCTCCACCATTTTGCTCCTCCCTGTTCACGCGGCTCAGTTTCTCATTAGTCTTCTCTTCATTTTTTTTTTTTGTTCGTTGTGTAGGGATTTTTGTTGTTGTTGTTGTTGATTGTGGGACTTGAACTCATGGCCTTAACACTGTCCCTGAGCTCTTTCACTCTAGGCTAATGCTCTACCACTTGAGCCACAGCTCCACTTCTGGTTTTCTGGTGGTTCATTGGAGATCAGAGTCTCATGGGCTTTCCTGCTGGGGCTGGCTTTGAACTGTGATCCTCAGGTCTCAGCCTCCTGAGTAGCTAGGATGACAGGTGTGAGCCACCTACACCTACGTGGTTTATTCTTGACTTTTATGCTCAGTCTGGGGCTTGAATCCAGGGCCTGGGTGCTGTCCCTGAGCTTTTGTGCTTAAGGCTAGCGCTCTACCGTTGGAGCCACATCTCCTTTTGGGCTTTTTTTTCCTCTGGATAATTGGAAATCAGTGTCTTGTGAATGTTCTTTACCTGGCTTCGTGGGAACTTCAAACCCCAGATTTAAGCTTCTGAGTAGCTGAGATTATAGGTGTGAGTCATGGCGCCTGGCTTCTCTTGGTTTCGTTGTTAAGTGAACCTTGAACGCTGTCTGCCTCGCAGTTCATTGGTCATCCGCCGTTCCCCAAATCACTTCCAATTCCACTGTGTGTCCTGCGTCCTCCTCCTGGGTCCAGAGTCTTGAATGTTTCTCCTTTGATTTTAGTTTTAAGCTTGGAAAGGAGTGTAGAGGAATCCATCTAAATGCATTGTAGTGTTTCAGCTTCCAGAACACCCTCAACCAATTTTGAGTGAATGACATTTTTCACCAATAGATGATCATTTTTGATGTGATCATGATACCCCTTCATGCTCCGTGTAAACAGGTAACTGTTAATGTTGTGGACTCACTTACATGCTCTATGACTTCGCATCTTTTCCTTCTTTCTTAAGCCGAAAACTAACTCGTCCACTGATAGTTTGAGTAGTAATCTGAAAGCTCATATAGCCAGCATGCCGTCTGTATTCTACGAAGGGAAAAACTTGGAGCACAAATGTCAAAGACAGGCTGAGAACTTGGAAGCCAAATGACTTCTGAAGCATCATAACTCTGATCAAATCACAAATATAGAAAAAACAAGGCCTAAGAAACAACTTTCATTGATAAAAGTAGAATGCCCCTAACAAATCGGTGAAATGATCATTTAGCTATTCATGTGGAATAGTATTTAAGCCAAATCCCACTTCTGTATCTGCTATTAATTTCTCTCATTTGCATCATGAGTAACGGCTGCCTTTGAGAAATTGTACTCAACCATACTGCAAAGCAATTTCACTTTTCCCTTTTAGGTTATATTTTGAATTTTCTCGTCCTGGATTTTAACATTTGTCCTTAATCTTTTAACATTTCTCTATGTTCTCTTGAAGAAATGGTTATAATTTTTAAAATAAATTTATTTGATATAAGTCGATTATAACTCTGGAGTTCTAATAAAAGTGATTAGAATTGAGGAGTATATAATTGAGCAAACAGGTGGCTCAGGCCTCGAATCTAAGCTACTCAGAAGCCTGAGATCTGAGGATGCAGGTTTGAAGGCAGCCTAAGGAAGGAAAATCTGTAAGACTCCTGTTTTTATTTATCTACCCAAAGCATCTAAAAATGGAGCTGTGGCTTAAGTGGTTGAGTGCCAGCCTTGAGCTAAAAAGCTCAGGTAAAGCACAAAGGTCCTGAGTTCAAGCCCCAGGACTAGCAAATGCACCAAAAATGTATTAGTACTTGCTTGATACTTTGTTCTCTGGAGTTTTTCTATTGTTTTGGTGAATACTTTTGTGGATCTGGATTTCCTGTGTTTTAAGATGGAATTCTCAGTCCTAGCTCTTAGCCCACTCATCAGATATGCCAAATTCTGGGGTTTTCATCATGAAATTCCTTCTATCTTCCTTGTGAACCTTGGTTACTAGAATGAAAAATAAAGCACTTGAAGAAGCAATTGTTGTCTCAAACAATACCTGCAGTTTATACATAGTCTATCTAGTTCTCTCTTCTCTCTTCTCTGTGTCTCTGTGTCTGTCTTTTCTGTCTGTCTGTCTGTCTCTCTTCTCCTACCCCCCCCCCCCCCCGCCGCAAGCATTTGTAGAAATATAAGTCCTATTTACAACATCAGGGCTAAAGAGCAACCCAGAGCAAGTGTGAGGCTAGCATAACCGTGCACCTGGAAAAGGTCAAGAGTCCACCCTTCCCTGACTCACATTGGACAGACAGACAGACAGACTGCCTACGGAAACGTACTCAATCTTCATGCAACATGGCACAGAGAGACTGTTCCCCTCCCTCACTGTGCTGCCGGTTTTCAGCATATATTACCCATAGTGGACCTGAAGCGCCTCCATGACCAGCCAGGGCACTTCCTTTATACCCTTGGAAATAAAGCAGAAGAGAGCTCTTCCCACCACTGGGGCAGCCTTGAAACCAGCGTTGTGCCAGACGCTGGAACCACGCAGAAACTCCCAGGCCTGCTGACGCTGTAGCGTTTGGATTGGGTTTAGAGGAGGAGCTGGGCGGATGAGCCCCCTCTCAGCAGCCAGCCAGCCGTTCTGCCTCTTCCCCCCGCCGGGCCCGGCCGCCATCTCCTCGCCGCCTCTGGAAGCCACATGCTTTCAGTCTAGTGACGCGAAGTTGTTCTCAATGGACAGGATTTGTGTCGAGCGACACTGACTGAAGAAAAGAAATGTACTCATGATCTGACTTTTGAAATGGTAACCCCTCTACCCAACACCTTAATAATGACAATGACATTGTATTGAAAGACAGGAGCCAGTGCCTCACGCCTGTCACCATAGCTACTCAGGAGGATGAGATCTGAGGATTGCAGTTTGAAGCCAGCCCAGGAAGAAAAGTCGACAAGACTCTTACCTCCAGTAAACCACTCAGAAAGAGCCGATAGTGGAGCTGTGGCTCAGTGGGAGAGCACAAAGAGGCTAAGGGACAGCACCCAGGCCCCGAGTTCAAGACCCAGAACTGGCAATAATAACAATAACAATAATAATTTGAAAAAATGATTGGCATTCTGATTTATCGTTAAGTAAAAGTGACAGACTACTTATATCAAAAGCCAGGAGTTTTTCACCGATCTATCCATACAGTACACTAAGGAAAACATTACTTTTCCTTAGTCTCTTCCTTTTCTCTTCTTTAGTCTCTGTGTCTTGATAAGTATGTCAAACCAAGGAAAACCTTTAGAGCTAAATATGAGATGCTAAGTGTTCCAAGGACAGAAATATACGTAAATAAACTTACACGCATCATTTGGAGACCCCAGCTATGAGCTGGAACATCTTATTTCCTTTCCTTTATGAAATACAATGGGAGAAAAATATGGGGTGCTGTGCAGATACATAAAATACTCCTTTTTTAAGATGTTTTTCTTGATCGCTAGAATACATCTCACTAAGCCACATTGGGGTAACGTTATAGCCTCACAACCATATACTTGAAAGAAAACCAACGAGATTTCAACCAAAGGAGCTTCTGAGAATGCGGTGGTCTCCCTCCTACTAGTCGCTGTGGATATCCATCCACAAATACTGAGAAATCATGACTCAAATCTCAGATTCTTTTTAGCTACTTGTCATTATGGACATCAGGGACAAAGACGTATATCTTCATGAGTCTGTTACTCTTCTTTCTTAGTAAATTGTGCTTTTTGTCCAGTGAAAGTCATAAGAAAGACGTTAGAAAAGTTTATTAGGAAAAGAATATATTTCCAATATATTCTTTAGCAATGAGTGGGTTATGTCTAACCCAGTAATGGCTCTGTGTGTGTGTGTGTGTGTGTGTGCGCGCGCGCGCACGTGCACGAACAAGTTGCACGTGATGATTGTACTGTTTGAAGTCAGGGCCTGGTCTCTACCCCTGAGATGTTCTTTCTTCTTGGTTGGTCGTGGGACTTGAACTCAGGGCCTGGGCACCGTCCCTCAGCTCTTTCACTCAAAGCTAGCGCTCTACCACTTTGAGCTTCTGGTGTTTGAGTGGTTCATTGGAAGTAAGAGTCCGATGGGTCTTTCCTTCCCTGGGCTGGCTTCGAACCATGATCCTCAGATCTCAGACTCCTGAGTGGTTGGAATGACAGGCCTGAGCCACTAGCAGCCGGTAAGCTTTTCTTTTTTTCTTTTTTCTTTTTTTGACTAAAGGCTAGTTCTCTGTCACTTGAGTCACCTAATTCCTGGCTTTTTCTAGTGGTTCATTGGCAATAATCATCTGATGGACTTTCCTCCCTGGACTACTTTAGAACCATAACCCTCCAATCTCAGCCTCCTCAGTAGTGAGGATTATGGGCATGAGGCCCTAGTGCCCAGCCCTTCTTAAGTCTGAATTCTTGTAAACATGTTAGAATGTAAAAATGATGATACATTAATGAATGGTGTATGTGTGTATATAGTGTTCTCTACAGAGAGTATTCTATTTGAATCTGTATTCATATGTCTGTCTATAACATATATACACATCCATGTCGGCTCATATATGTGCTTTTGCATTATACATATTCATCTGTATACACATATATACAAGGATGTATACACATTGTATCTAGATTCATGCATATATGCATAAGCATATATGAATATATTTTAGAATGAGAGAGAGAGAAATATTGTAAAAGTCACTCGTTTAACCTGTCACTTGTATTCAGAGACCAGTCCAGTCAGGGAATGAAATGGCCAGTCTAGGTGTTCTTTAACTCGTCAGCTCTATTAATCTATTAGCTAAGCTGTCATGTGCAAACATGCATCCTTTCGTAACATATAATTAAAGATCCCAGCCCTAATTTAAATCTGGGGGAAGTCACTCATTTGAGTTGGCAAGCAATGGTGAGAACCCCTTACTAAAGTCTGTCAAACATCATCTCCATAGCTTTGAGGCTGTAATGTCCTATAATGGAGTGTGCAAGCAAATTAGCTCAATTGCCATTTGGATGGTTGAACTGCCCCAGACCCCAAGCCATTTGCTTGTGCTGGAATTCTGAGTAGACTCTTTACCTAGCTAACCTGCGCGCTGTGAAATTTGGGCGGATGTGTGTACTTTTTGAACCCAGACCCTTTGACACCTGCAGGCCACTGGTGTGTTAGAGAGGAGACGTCATCTTCCCGCATTCTGTATAGCTTGGTTGACATCTTAGCAAAAGCTTCTACTTGAAAGAGAGGAAAATGATTCTGGCGGGACATATGCTGTCTACCCAGCATGTTAGACACCAGAGAGACTTCTGCGCTCCACTGGCTAACGCTGCTCAAAAACCATTTCTTCTGCTGCTCACTCCTTTTCCCTCCCTCTCCACCCACCTCCGTCCTCCATCCGAGAGTGGAAATGACAAGGGTAGGTCTATCTCTTAGTCTCGGTAGCTGCAGCTTCCTTTCCCTCTCCTTTCTCTTTGGATATAACATTTCCAGTCTTGTCATTGAAAGCTGATCGTGTAAAATAGTATTTATTGACATGAACTCCAGGAACCAAGAAGGTTTATCTTTTCTTTTCTGCTCTTTTGGTCTTCTTTTCCCCTCGTCTTGTTTGTTCTTTTCTCCGTCTTTGAGGGGGGAGGGGAGGCACAGAAATGGAGGGACAGAGGGTGAGCGAGGCCTGGACACCACGTGGAGCATGAACTCTACAACTTGTGGGAGGGGAGAGGAACACTGGGAGGCAGCCAGGGAAGCGGGGGCATGGTCTGAAAAGAAATGCGTTCACGACCTGACTGAGGTGACCGTCGCCTCTGTCATCACAATAACAAAAAATAAAATTCCATGGGAAAAATAAACAAATAAATACTTGGGAAACTTCGGGCGGTGAACAATTTTATGTAGATGAAAAAGAAGAATCTGTAGGAAAGTCAAAGCCCCATAAAACCAGGCCTTTTCCTATGTTCAGGATCATCAAAACAGTCGTAAAAGAACAAACTTGAGAGTGTTTGGCTCTCTGAAGATGCTTGTTAAACATGTGCCCGAGTTTATAGACACACGGGCGTGCCCAGCAAGATGAACACACCTGTACAACCGGTGCTCCGCAAGATGTGTGCCAAGGTCCTACCAGACTTCTGCAGTAATTCCTAAGGGCACATGGAACACACACACACACACACACGCACACACACACACACACACACACACACACACATGTATGTATGTATTTTAATTCTGAACAAAACACACAGACACTGATTTGACACCATGTTGAGTTATTTTGACATTACATCGTTATTAGAAATAAGTACCTTGGTATTTCATTTGTCCTAAGTGGACCTTATTTTTTTTTCTTTTTTAAACCATTGAACCCAAAAACTTTCAGTGAATATTAGTTTTAAAAAATTATTATGACCTTTTTTTAAAAAAAAGTCAGCAAGTTGTTATGATTGACCTTTCCCATTGCCAACAATAGAAGTGGATAGAACAAAAATTACTTGGTAACTTGGAAGACTAGGTAAAATGCTAAGCGCCAAGCATCAGTGGCTCATGTGTGTAATCCTGGCTACTCAGAACTGAGGGTCATGGATGGAAGCCAGCCCAGATAGAGAAACCCATAAGCCTCTTATCACCAATTCACCATCAAAAATCCAGAAGTGGGGCTGTGACTCAAGTGGTAGAGCACAAAGTTTGAAGACAAAAGCTCAGGCCTAGCACCTAAGTCAGAAGAAGGAGGAAGAGCAGGAAGAGAAGGAGGAGGAGGAGGAGATTGATTCATTTGTATAAACCAGTTGACACCTTTATCAATATCATCTCAGGCATTCAAGTTGTGTTTTTTTGATGTAATTAATCAAATCTCAAACAAGTGAGTGAGAGTGTAGGTCCCACCCCCATTCTGCTCCTTACACTCTACCTAGAAAATTTATTCAGCTTTAATCTCCCCAGCTACAAAGTAGAGCAAGTTTACATATGAAGGCTGGTACCGTGGCTTACCTTTGTAATCTTGCTACTGTGGAGGCTGAGACCTGAAGACTGAGGTTTGAAGCCAGCCAGGACAGGAAAAGTTGGTGAGATTCTTATCACCAGTTAACCAGCAAAAAAGTTAGGAGGAGAGCTGTGGCTCAAGTGGTAGAGCTTCAGTCTGGCGCAAAACTGCTCAGAGACACCACCCAGGCCCTGAGTTCAAGCCAAGGATGAGCAGAAAAACAAACAAACATCTGGATGTGGACACGTGGCTGAAGCGGTTAGAGCACCAGCCTTGAACACAAAAGCTAAGCTAGAGCAGGAGGCCCCGAGTTCAAGCCTCCATACTAGCACACACACACACACACACACACACACACACACATTAGATATGAAACGGTTCTGGCACTGCATTAGATTATTTGTAAATGATGAATAACAAGGTAAGGAAATCCCAGAGAAAACAAAG
The DNA here is from genome assembly GCF_000151885.1 of Dipodomys ordii. Lineage (NCBI taxonomy): Eukaryota > Metazoa > Chordata > Mammalia > Rodentia > Heteromyidae > Dipodomys > Dipodomys ordii. Next base: position 4,256,605 of record NW_012267297.1, on the reverse strand, counting down.
GTCGGGTCCACCCCTCCAAAGGGTCATCAAACCACACCAGTGTTTATCCTTGCATTTATCATGCATTTCCCACCGTATCTGGAATTAGCCTCACAGTGCCACACCTACAAGAGATGTAACTCAAGATAATAAGTATGCACAAAAGCAGTAGCCCGAGCTGATGGAGGCGCTGGCTTGGTTTTGCACAACCTCATTTCCAGTAGTAGAGCGTGTGTGTGTGTGTGTGTGTGTGTGTGTGTGTGTGTACCAGTCCTGGGGCTGAACTCAGGGGCCCAGACGCTGTCCCTGAGCTTTTCTGCTCAAGCCTTGTACTCCACCACTTGAGCTAAAGCTACATTTCCAGGTTTTTGGTGATTACTTGGAAATAAAAAAAAAATCTCCTGGACTTCCCTGTCCAGGCTGCCTTCAAACCTCGATCCTCAAATTTCATCCTCCTGAGTAGCTAGGATTCAGGCCTGAGACACTCACTGGTGCACGACTTCAGATCTTACGATTTTTTTTTCTTATTTTTACAAACGGTATTTAATCACTTCAGGCTTTGTGCAAGAAGAAATATATCCATATACTCTCCCTGCATCTTAACACATGCATTAATTTTTCAGCAATGTGCTAAATAAAAACCACTGTATAAAGTTACTGATTGAAATACTTAATTGTCTCATGAGAGTAGCTTTATATAAATAAACAGAATTTCCTGAGCCCAACTTAATAACTATGCTGTGCTTACTCTTCTGCGAGGCTTCTGCACAGATTTCCACTTCCAACAGTAATATTAATTTTTAAAAATGGAAACTTTCTGATAATTAGCTCATCATACCCCACAACAAAATCAATGCGTAGGAGTCAAATACCATAAACCACGCCAGGTCTCTTTGCCGGTCCGGGTCTCTGCTTTGAGTTAATGTGTTCATTGTTGAGTGTGGCTGACACGTGGGTCCTATTATATCTGATGCATGCTAATTTCTGATTGAGTCAGCTAGGTCAGCTGACAGACAGGTTGTGGACAATCAGTGCTCCTAGGATCCCCAGATCACAGGCTCAAAACCGTTGACGTGGTGCACTTTTATCAAGCTGACAAAATGGGAAACATGTGTCGCCCCCGTTGGCACACTGTAGTTCCTTTGTTAATAAGCAGAAGGCAGAGGATGATGGACTTGTACCTTTCAGCTTCTATGCTCCGGGTTGGAAAGAACATGATCCCCGGAGTTTATCAACCCAAGACTGGAGGAGAGCTTGGTTTCCACACAGAGCTTGGCAAAATGTTTATTCTTGGGAAGAATGGCTCACTTTCCTGAACGGACACAGTGTTTACATTTCTTTCCCAGGTAGATTAGTGAGTAAAAGTCAGATCCCTGGCTTAAGAATCTGAAGCGATTGGCTTTGGTGAAAGCCACTATCCAGGTGGCTTGGAAGAAATTATTCTAGGTCAGGAAAATACAGTGTTTTTCATACAACATGGATTTGATTTTAGTTTCACAAGATTTATCACAGGGGGGCGGGAAGGGAGAGGTGGTAATCATAGAATTAAAAACTTCTAGAATTGACTCTACCGTGTTTTATTGCTTATAAAACACAGTCACATAATCGATCTTAGGCACTGTAATTCTGAGGGTGCAACTGATCTGTATCAGTAACTAGTCTTTGAGCCGACCCCTCTCCACACAAAAGCAAAACCACCCAAAGCTCTTTCTTTGACCCATTCTTAAGATTTTATTAGAGCAGCTGGGAGCTGGTGGCTCACGCCTGCAATCCCAGCTACTCAAGAGGCTGAGATGTGAGGATCATAGTTCAAAACCAGCCTGGGGCAGGAACATCTGTGAGACTCTTATCCCCAATCAACTACCAGAAAACCGGAAGTGGCCCAGTGGCTCAAGCGGTAGAGCGCTCGCTTTGAGCTGAAGACCTGAGGGACAGCATCCAGGCCCAGAGTTAAAGACCCATGACTGACAAAGAAAAAATGATATTACAGCATAATTATATTCTTGTAGTTTACCCATCCTACTTGCTTCTGAGTGCTTTGGAAGTGAGGGATTCCATAATTGTGTGTAATTTTCCGAGGTTGAGAGTTTGTCAATCGAGCAGAAACTTTCTAGGCTGGGTGTCACCTCGCACCTGCACCCTGCGGGTCTCCTCCTTACCGTACCGTGGAAGTTTCTCATTCGCACTTGCAGACAACCCTCTCAGCGTGCATCCTGGAACATGAGATGTCTGTCAGAAATCTCGAGAGGCAGAAAAGTGGAATGATTTTCCAGAATGTCAAAAAAAAACAAAAACAAAACCCAAGTACTTGCTCAGCCTTATTAACATTCCACGTTAGAACTAATAAAGACCAAGCATCTCACCTTCCACGTTGGTGGGTTTTAGCATGTTCACATTCTTGGGTACACGGTCTCTTGTACCGTTCATTTTCTTCTAAACAATAGCGAGGCAACATTTGGAGTTGGGACTTCAATAGAGCCCTTACTATCATAAAAGCAGGTTCTTTAAGATAAGACACGGCTGGTACCTTTTAATAGTCACACGAAGGAATGCCCACTCCTGTCAGTTGGTGGGGACCGCGCATCTCCGCCCACCTCCCCCCTTCCATCGTTTCTCCTCCAGCTCTCCCCACCCCATGCACCCTCTCAGCATTTTGTGGAAATACTGTGGATTGAAGTCAGGACCTCATGGAGGAAAGTCAGGCGCTCTTCCACCTGAGCCAGACTCCCGGCCCCTTTACGCCCTGGCTAGTTTCTAGGAAGGGTTTTATTTTACGAGGAATCTTGCCTGGGCAGAGGTCTTTTTTCCCTCCAGCTGGAGACAACAAGCCAACACCACTGTCCTGAGCCATGATGTGTTCACTGTATACCCAGGCTTTCTCGCCCAGCCGGCAGTTGAGAGGCTTAGGACAGTAGTGTCATGCCCAGGCATAGAGATGGAGCTTTGTGAACTTCTCTGCCCAGGCTGGCTTCAAACTATGATCCTCCTGATCTCTGACTCGGAAACAACACAGATTACAGGCTTGATCCACCAGGCAGCACTACCCGTCCTTAATGAATGATTCGCTTCGAACATCTATCGTACAATAGATGGCTAGTGGCAGTACTGGAGCTCAGAAAGGACAAGAGACCCTTTGTTCTTTTTCCACACCCTTAAGGGAGTCTCGGATTTCTTCGATAATTAATCCAGGGATGTTCGTTGGTACTAGAACCCTCAAATTTATTGGCAAAGACATGAAAAAAAAATCTGTGCTTTATCTTCTATGTGCAGAAGAGAGTTCCTGTTCTGAGTGGGGTTTCTTAAAGAGTTCATAAATTAATCTCCTCCTGAGCCAGCCATCGAGGTAACTATTAAATTAAATAGAATAAAGTTTTCATTTGCCATGCTACATTAAAAAGCCATAAAATCTATTTCATTTAAAAATCCGTTACTGAAAAAATGTCAGCCTGTGACAAAGCAGTTAAGAGCTAACAATTACTTCTGAGCATCTCTATTTAAGAAAGAAATAACCATATAGTCAAACAAGAGCTGATTTATTAATTTTATTTTCTCAAATAAAATTCAGTTGAAATATTTAGATTTATTTCTTATGATCCCATGGGAGTTAATACGAAATACCAGCATTTCTCATAACGGGATTCTAATACGAAAAGTTCTGTTCTATTCTTGACATATCAAAAAACAAACTTAGAGATTCATCAACTCGATCTTTGTATACCAAGCCTCTTCTTCTTAGTCCTACAAGGTGGCTTAGGAGAATTGCTATAATTCTGACTCTTTACAAGGGAGAAATTGCAACTCATTTTCTTGTATGAGGCAGCAGATTCCAGCTTGCTAGGACTTTCAGGACATCCAAATGGACATTGAGCAATGAGGACAAGACAGGATCGTTCATCTCTTCCTCCACGGACAACATCTCTTTCTCGTTCAATACCTTGGACCATGCTCGGGCGCTCTGAAGAAGTCCTAAGCGCAGTGAAATCTTTTCAGTGAACAGAAATGACTGCCACACTTTGCACAGGAGTATTCTCTGTGATTGTTTGATTTCTAACATCAAATGGTACAGAAATAGTTTCAATCTCAACGTTTACACAGGAGTCAATGGCAGCACACATTGTGGATGTCTGTCCTCTGCAGCGCATATAAAGAAGGATGCACAAGGAAGAGCATCACAGTCCAAGCTACTCCGGGCAAACAATATCATGCAAGATCCGACTCTGAAAGCATGAAAAGGGGGTGGGGGCGTGTCTCAGCCGGTGGAGTGCCTGCCCCGAGTTCAATCCAGAGTAACACCAAAAATTGTAGATTTCCAAAGCACAGAAAAAACATCTGCTGTTACCCCAACCGATCGGTTTCTAGTGGCTTAGGAGAGAAAGTAGATGGTGGGGTTTTAGAGTCTCCATGGTTAATCAGTTGTGAGGAGAAGAATTAATTGAATATCTATTCAGTGAGGCGCCAGTTTCTCACGTTGGCACCATTGAGGAGTCTTCAGTTTAGTTAAGATCAGACATGTTTCCACCACAATCACAGTGATAGTCCTGGAGTACTTCTCATTTTTAGCCTCACCGATTCATCCATTCAACAAATCATCCTGAGAGTCCCAGTGTGGCCCCGGTTGCAGCTTACAATAGTTAATCTTAATTTTCACAGTGAATAGGTGGGAAAATACCCAGGAGGTACCTATGCAATCAGACAGCTCTCACCTAATGGAGAGAGAGAGACAGAGAGAGAGAGAGAGAGAGAGAGAGAGTGAGAGCTGTCAATCCATCAAGAGAACGGAATGGAGGGGAGAGGGTGAAATACGGGAAGCGGGCCTGGTTGCTCCAATCCCTCCTGCAGTTTTCTCCCTTTCCTCTTTCCTGGTTGCCATGATGTGAGCTACTCTTTCCCCAGCTCACTTCAGCACGACAGACTGATATCTCTCAGACTGAACAGAAATCAATCCTTCCTACCTGAGCATTTTCTATCAGTGTTTTACAGTGGGGAAAGAGACACAGCTAACACACACAGGTCTCCGGCTTTGTTTTTTCTCTACTTCTTGGTTTCGATTAAGGGCCTAAGCCAAGCCCGGCCACTCCTGTCCTTTGTCCAGCGATCCCAGCTCATAGAAGAATCTTCCTTTCTCTAGTGACTGCCACCAGCATATATGTCTCTGCTCAGTGGTTAGTATCACAAAATCACACAGTAATTTCAGGGTGCAGATCAAGGGGCCTCATCTGGTGAATGTCCTGGCTGGCACAGACCCAAAGTGGCCCAAGAAATTGCCCGAGAGGACAATGGTTCTCATACTCTTCACTTTTGTCCTGCTTCTTATAGAGCTACTGGTGGGCCATCCCAAGGGTGTCACTGGCATGATCCCTTCGTCCTAATCAGGGCCAACCTCTGAAGACCAGAGTTTCTGGGCTGGGAAGGTGGCTCAGTGGTAGAGTGCTTGCCTTGCATACATGAGGCCCTGGGTTCAATTCTTCAGTGCCATAGACACAGAAAAAGCCAGAAGTGGTGCTGTGGCTCAAGTGGTAGAGCGCTAGCCTTGAGCTGAAGAGCTGAGGGACAGTGCCCAGGCCCTGA
>NW_012267297.1:4244197-4251008 GCF_000151885.1 Dipodomys ordii | reverse complement strand
ATGGAGGGGAGAGGGTGAAATACGGGAAGCGGGCCTGGTTGCTCCAATCCCTCCTGCAGTTTTCTCCCTTTCCTCTTTCCTGGTTGCCATGATGTAAGCTACTCTTTCCCCAGCTCACTTCAGCACGACAGACTGATATCTCTCAGACTGAACAGAAATCAATCCTTCCTACCTGAGCATTTTCTGTCAGTGTTTTACAGTGGGGAAAGAGACACAGCTAACACACACAGGTCTCTGGCTTTGTTTTTTCTCTACTTCTTGGTTTCGATTCAGGGCCTAAGCCAAGCCCGGCCACTCCTGTCCTTTGTCCAGCGATCCCAGCTCATAGAAGAATCTTCCTTTCTCTGGTGACTGCTACCAGCATATCTGTCTCTGCTTAGTGGTTAGTATCACAAAATCACACAGTAATTTCAGGGTGCAGATCAAGGGGCCTCATCTGGTGAATGTCCTGGCTGGTACAGACCCAAAGTGGCCCAAGAAATTGCCCGAGAGGACAATGGTTCTCATACACCTCACTTTTGTCCTGCTTCTTATAGAGCTACTGGTGGACCATCCCAAGGGTGTCACCGGCATGATCCCTTCATCCTAATCAGGGCCAACCTCTGGGCTGGGAAGGTGGCTCAGTGGTAGAGTGCTTGCCTTGCGTACATGAGGCCCTGGGTTCGATTCTTCAGTGCCATAGACACAGAAAAAGCCAGAAGTGGTGCTGTGGCTCAAGTGGTAGAGCGCTAGCCTTGAGCTGAAGAGCTGAGGGACAGCGCCCAGGCCCTGAGTTCAAGCCCCACAACCGACAAACAACAACAACAATAACAGAACTCTTCCTTTCTTTATAAATGATATAGTCACATGTATATCTTGGGGGGGGAGGGGTAACAGGGGAGGATGCAGAACTTGAAGGAAAAAGGGTGAACAAGTGCAGCAATGGAGCTCACTGGACACGGATGCACATGAGCTCTACAGCTTCTAGGTGGAGACAGGAGGGAAGGACTGGGAGAGAGTGAGGAAAAGAAGACACTGTACGAAAGGAAATGCACTCATTACCCGTTTCATGTAATTCCAGTCCCTCTGCACATCACCTAACCACGAAGTATTAAAAAAAGCGCATGTGATGCCCTCAGCACTTTGGAGACTGAGGCCGGAGGAAAGGCCACCACTACTGTTATTCATTTGTTATTTGGCCAGACTTGGCTACACCAAAATAAAAAACACAAGGAAACCAAAAACTCAGAAGAGAAAGACCCTACCATCTACAAATAATGAAGAAAAAAAGAAATGTTTCCTAAGGCCAAAGCTTAATCCTTTCCCTACAAAAGTATCAGTAACTTTCCTGCTTATTAACCGTGAGACTTTCCTATATATGGGCATACGTGCAGGTGAAACCTTTTAACAGGGATTTTAACATCAACAAATATTAGTTGTCCATGTTTCCAATTAGCAGGGGAATAATGAATAAGCTAAAATTGATACTGGGATAATTAAAGGACAGTTTAAAGAAAAGCCATGTACCACGGTTTCCTTCGGGAACCGCATACCGAAATAACACAGAAGACAAAGCTATGGACTCTTCCTCATTTTCTTGTGTTCTTTTCCCCATCTAATTGGCTCTCCAGCCCTCTCCCAAAGCCGTCTCTGCCTCTCCGGTTCCAACCATCCCCATCTCCCCCTCTGATTTCCTGTGATAGTTCTCTCTGTCTTCAGTATCTCCCTCTTCCAGTCGATCTCTCTTTCTGAAACACAAATCAGGCCACGTCACTTCCCTGCTTCACAGCAATGAGCTCACGGAATGGTTGCCTTCCAGGTAAACCACTCCCTCCTGTAAGACGAGGTCGGCTTGCTTGTTAAGTCCCATCGCTCACTAGTTCTGTATCAGGTACTCACGTCCCAGTGACCGCAATGCCCGCAGATGCAGGGGACACACAGGACAGTGCTGTTCCCTCTGCCCCAGGACTTCAGGGAGATGTTCTCCAAAGGCAATTTCCGTCCAAAGTTCCATCCTCGGTGTGCTTGTTAGCTTGGTGTGGTCTCGGATTCCAGGACTTGAGAACAGTGGGACTGCCATTACATAGCCCAGGATGAATCTTCCATTACACACCTAGAAAAAAATGGTATTGGCACAGCCATTGCCATGCTTTCTGGGGGACAGAGACCACCTGTATTTTTGGTATCCACAGATAAGGTAAAGTGTAGTTGTATTCTGAAAATAATTGCCTAACTTTTGGTATTTTTTTTTAACTTTGTGAAAGGTTTTCAATTTTGAGCTAGAGTTTTCCAGGGTTGGTCTCAAAATAAGGAGCAAATTACCTTGGAAAAGCTTAAGGAAAAAATTTTGAAATGGTTAAAACCTAGGAAAGACTACAAGAAATTACATTTAAATAGTTCAAAGCCAATCCGAACAACTTACACAGGATTGAACTTTAAAAGTCAGGATTTTCCATTACCCATTTTTTTTTAACTAAGTAAGTACCTCCCGTGTTATTTACAAAACAAACCTGTTATAATATTTTCTTAGAACATTTAATTGAGGGATGGCCCCTATTAGGGACAGTATTTATTTCAAGAATCACCTCTTTGTCTTTTTTATTCCAAAAAGAGAAATTCAAAAGAGAAATTTTAAGAGCTATCTCTGCCCTTCTGTAAGAAAGCCTTAAGAACATTATTTTGGAAGAACGCATCTTCTTGCAATATATTTTGAATTTCTTTTTTATTGAGGATTAAGTTCAGGTATTTTATTTAGGCCTACTTCGGAACCTGGGGCAGATTTCAACCAAATTAAATCTGAATATTCTGGGCCTGAGACGTGAATAATGACGTACACTTTTAAGTCATGTGAACTTCTGACTTGGATATGATAATATTGTTGGCACTTTAGAGGCAAAACTTTTGAAAAATTTTGGTATCCTTCTTGAGTATAGATTTATATCTTAAAAACTGAATGTGATTAAAGACATATAATTGCTGTTGTCATATATAGAATTGCTACTTTTACAGTTTTTGTTGAGTGTTCTTGTTTTTGTGCCCATACTAGAGATTGAACTCAGGGCCTGGGTGGTACCCCCTAAGCTTTCTGTGCTCAAGGCTAGCATTCTGCCACTTGATCCACAGCTCCACTTCCAGCTGTTTGGTAGTTAACTGGAGAAAGAGTCTCACAGACTTTCCTTCTCTGGGCTGGCTTCAAACATGGTTCTTGAATCTCAGCTTTCAGAACAGGCTCCACTTTCCTACTTTTGGTTGTGTCCAATTCACTTAAATACACAAATACGTTGATAAGCAGATCTCTGTGATAACCGTAGCACGTGGCTCGGGGTGTCTTCTATTTGCAAGTTCCTCTTTCTCTGATAAGAATACCATTCATATGTGACCAAGGGCCGACATGCCACCACTTTTTACCTTGTTTGCCTGTTTACTAGACTTTCCCCAATCCTAATCCCATTCTGACATACCTCCAACATCCACCACAGCAGACATCTCCCAATCCGTACACACACACCTCTGAAATAGTCACCTTTTATAAATGTCTCCTGTGTGTATTCAGACATTCATGTCACAAGTGTGCGTCCACAAGCACGTGCACCGTGTGGCCTGAGGATTAAGCAGTAGTTATTAGCACACACATGCACAGCCAAAGAAAAGGTTATCGATCGTGTCACTGACATACACTCATGAACCTAAGAGACAAGAAAACAGAAGTTTCCAACGTGTGCATTTTAAAAACAGTATGCACAGTCTAGATTTTAGCTGGCGTGTTAAATATACATTCATTCATTAATAGCTTCTAGTTCTGCAAAAACACCTTTGGGCATGTTTCAGTTCTACCTCAGGAGCGAGTCTGTGTCCCTGCAGAAGACTTGCTCACAGCACTGAAGATGTCTCATTACTTCATCCCTCCAGTGAGGCTTATTAAGACTTCCCTTAATGCCTTTGCTTTTGTGAGTTCAAATATCCGTGAGACCAGACTGTGGACAGTTTCTAAACTTTTGCTTCAGGTTTAGTACATCATTTCTCAGCCTTTTTTTTTCCCACCACTATGTCATCTTTGTTTTTTGACACATTCATACCAACTAAAACCATTCTCATGGGGTGTTGTTTGCTCACACCTGTACTACTCAGGAGGCTGAGGTCTGAGGACTGAGGTTCAGTCCTCAGGAGGAATAAAAACCCCTGAGACTCTTATCAACAATTAATAGACTTAAAAAAAAAACCAGAAGTGGAGTTTTGGCTCAAATGGCAGAGTGACAGTCTTGAACAAACAAAAAAAGGGGGGGAGAGAATGCATGAGGCTCTGAGTTCAAGCTTCACTACAGGCAGAGAGAGGGGAGAGAAAGAGAGAGAAAGAGTAGATGGATATATAGGTAGGAAAATAGGATAGCTGGCTGGATGCATAGATAAGCAGAAAGATAAATAGATGATAAAGATGATAGATACATAGATACATGCATACAAAGGTACATGCACACATACATAGATGCAGAGATACATAGATACATAAACAGGCAGGCAGCAGACAGACAACCAGTTTTCTCCCTTCCAATTGTGAGTCTTCAAGGCCTTCTTGAAGTATTCCCTAAGTAATAAATCCAGGAAATCACTCCTGTAACATTCTAATATTCAGTGAGACCCACATCGGCTCTGGTTTGGGAGGGAGAGACATTCAGGGGAGAAAGCGCAAGACTTGTTTTCTGTCCCTGTTTTCTGTCTCCTGTAGCATCCAACAGAGCTCTAGTCACGTGGTAGGTGTTGTAAGTACTCATTAATTGATTAATTTACAACCGGGGAAGCAAATTATATAAAATAAATTATCACTCCGAAGAGTATCACAGCCACTGCACTTGTGCTGTAGTTAATTTTAAGATTGCGATCATTAAATGGGGAATACAAATGAATTACACCATTTAAGCACCTAAATTATCACTTCCAACCATCATAATGTAATAGTATTTGCTACGTTAGCCAGATTGTAAAACTACAAATCCAAGCTTTTAAACTTCCCTTTCAATTAATCAGTTTTATAGATTAAATAACTAAATTACCAAATTTTAAGCAAAACCCTCATCATGTAACGTGAGTTATCTTCTATCTTCTGTGTCCTAGTTTTTTTTCCCCTGTGAAAATTGAATCTTCTTCATTAGCATGCAAGCATATTCTAATTTTTCCACATTATTTACCTTTTCTTAAAAAAAAAGACTGCCTTTAAGTAGTTGTTCAGTGGAGTTTTAATTCAACCTATCATTTTGTGACTACAATGCATTTTTTTTTTTTTTTGGTCAGTTGTGGAGCTTGAACTCAGGGTCTAGACACTGTCCCTGAGCCTCTTTGTGCTCAAGGCCCGTGCTCTACCACTTGAGCCATAGCACCACTTCCAGTTTTTGAGTGGTGTATCGGAGATGAGTCTCACAGGGGGGGGGGGACTTCACTTCCCTGGCTGGCTTCACACCATGATCCTTGGATCTCTAGTCTCCAGAATATCTAGGAGACAGGCATGAGCCACCAGCGCCCTGCTCCACTGCATCTGGACTCACGTCACCCCTTCCTTCTTTCTCCCCCATCTCCCCTAGCCCGACCCTCCCTCTCATCTTCCCCTGCGTGCACTGAATATGATGACTGCATTTGACTTCTCTCCCTCTCTCCATTCATCTATCCCTCCTCCTTTTGACCTTTTCAGTGAAGCTTTCTCCCTCATCCATCTTTCAACTAGGTACCACTTTTGGAGTTTCCCCATTTTAGCCATTCTTACACAAATGTGCGTGCAGATCACCCGAGAACCTCTCAGGAGTTATCTGCCTCCTGATTCCACAGACCGTCCCAAAGCTTGGTGGCATCTCGGGGTTAGCGAGCAGCCATGCTGGGTGTCGGCTGGGCCTGCCTACGGCCGTCTCTAGCGTGGCTAAACTCACTAAACTCACTCTTTTGGCTGTTGGCACGCCTTGTGCCTTTGCTGACCAAGACGGTGTTTGATTTTGGTGTTTGATGGGGGCCTATCTAGTGTACAACCCCCAAGTTGCTGGTCCCACTGAGGGAGAGGGCAGCAAGCACCAGACAGTGCACAGCCTGATCTCCAAAGTAAACTCTGATGCAAGTGTGTCTGGTACGCACGAGAGGCGTTACGAGCCCCGGCCTGGCTTCCAGCAGGCAGGAGCTGCCAAAGAGCCTTCGCATCTTCTATCAATGCGGCGTGGCGGGGGCTGGAGATTTAGGGTAGCGTCTCAGACTCTCCACTCCTGAGGAATTCCTTGGGAGAATGAAGGCTGCTTTGCACGACTCTCACTCTGGAAAGCGAGGTCTCCGCTCTTCCCTCTGATCCCGTCCTCTCTGGGACCACACGTTCCCGGTGTCCAGGCACTGAACCAACCACCTCCGTGCTACCAAGAGCCACATCTGCTCTGTCCAAAACTCTTTCTTTACTTCCTTGCAGTCCTCTCTGGCTGTAACTGTGACGCCCCTTGATCCATTTCTGAGGTATCTGTGTAAAACTACAGTGAAGTCACCCCCGAGTGATCTCTGTCACGTTCTGCCATCTTTCCCCTTGAATAGCACGTGAATATTCCTCCTGTATTCACCAGCCCAGTCCACGCCCAGAGCCCATGATAGATTTCTGCATCTGTTTACCAGCTGTTCACGCCCAGCAGCCTCCAACCTCAGTGATCTTACTCAATCTACATTGCTGTTTGCTCTAACCCGAAAGATAATGTTTAGATTGCTTAACATAGTTCATAGTACCCGCTTACAAAACGAAAGAAAAACTCTTCACTTACCTTGAAAGCTGCAGGACAAACAGCTGTGTGTCCATCTTTCTGTGGGTCTGTATTTTTATAGA